>NC_142009.1:98126693-98281068 GCF_049901735.1 Notechis scutatus
TGGAGTTTTCTTATTCTTGCACTTAGAGCAACATTAAAGGCAAAAAATACATGGAGAACTGGAGTTTATATTATGGCATCCCTGAATTTTTAATGCAGTTGACAGCATTTAAGTTGTGTTTTTTCTACTATCTATAAACTTAGAAATAAATTTATGTTTTCGGAGAGTGGCAAATATTAAATCTCAGAAGTAATATATGCATATGAAAAGCAACTTTCTTTCTTAATTATACTAAACCTCCTTAAATGTCCTTAATCCTCTAATCCCCCATCCCAATTGTAAGCATATTTAAGTACACATGTAACTACAGTATGTTGGCTCATATTCCGTCCTTGCCAATTGCTTATCACATTAGGTAGTGCCATATACAGAGTCTACAATGTACAAAGAGAATTATGGAGATGGTTGCTTCAAAACTTCTTTAGTGGATATGGTAAAGTCCAGTTTGAGAAACTCTCAACAGGTCATTAGCTTTTGAAAAAACACACAACATTGACTAATTTCACTTGAACAAAATCTAATCGATATTAAAAGATAAAGAAGCCCTCAAGCTGATAGCTCAACTCCAGATAACTGGATCCAAGAAGAACCAAGTAGAAACAGATGCAATTTTCTCCTTTCAAAATGACTTTCCATTCTTACCTCCATTAATGGCTCATAATTCCTGTTTATGCTGGAGGAGAAATTATAATTTCCATAAAGGGCATATGCTTTGGCTATTCATCCAGTTCATTGTGACTGAATATCCGAGGATAGCTTCTACTTCCCTTTGACCAAAGATGCATAAGTTCTTCCTGCACTTAGAAGTTGTGTTTCTGAATACTTTTAAGAGTGATCAAAAAATTTCAATGAACTCTGTTCATGTCTTCCGGATTAACATGGGAAGATCAGAAGAAAAAATGGAAATCATGGGGGCACTGGAGGCACTGCAACACATCCCAACTCTTGATGTTATCAGGAATTGGTTATACAGATAGTCTTTTATAGCCACAATTGGGACCAGCAACTTGGTTCAAAAATTTAAATCTTCTCCCAGGCCTTGGTGTAGGGAAGATGGAAACCCTGGTTAGATAAATTTGTCATATGGCTATATGTTTTGAAGTATGTGGTCCAGTTCTAAAATTTTGTTTATTTCCTTTATTAATGTTTTAGCTTATATTTGCATTTGTTTCGATACTGTGCGCTGCCCAAAGTTCATCTAGAGTCAGATTGACTTAAGTCTGTATAATTAAATAAATAAATATATTCTTATTATGTAAAACTTATTCAGTTGAATGGGCTTGTTTTATTCAAGCTGCAGCCTTGTCCAGGAATGTGATCATATTATGACAACATTAATGTTGAACTAGAATCAAGAAGTAAAACCAAATGCATTAACCTGCTTTAAGAGTTTTAAGCTTTTTTTTTGAAAGAGAAATATTGGAAGGCGAAGGGCAATGCCTGATGTCTTATATGGAAGTGACAAAATATACAAAGAAGCAAAAATGTACAGTATTTTCATTGTCATGCTTATCTAAGAATTGCAAATTGTACCTGAACTGCACAATTAATAGTACTAGGAATGAAGGCATACTAGTTACTTAATATCATTTGTAGCTACTAGAGTTGAGTGAATCTTGAAGGAAGTGCTTTGCTTAAGTCTCAAAATTGCTTTCATGGTCCTTCTGACTTTTAAGAGTTAAGTGGGTGCATTACTCCACTTCCCCTGTCATGACTGGCATTTGAAGGCATTTTTTTCAAGAGGTAGCAGGGCAGATGAAGAGATACAAAGAACGTAACAGAGGAAAATTGCTCCAACCCTGATTTTTTCATGTTGGTCAGTATCAATAGTGTCCATTCCTTGAGGTCAAAGTTCTAGCACTGATTGTACAAAGACAGAGTCCTTTGGAAAATATAAACTTAGCTCTCTAGCTTCAACCTGATATGTTGAAAAGCCATGTATGGATATGTACTTATATTACACATGCATATATACACATCACAGATAACTTCCACTGCACTGAAATTCAGAGAACAATATGAAATAAAAATGTGCATATAGGATTGAAATTCTATCTTATTTCAGAGATATTATTAATAAGGGCAAGGAAAAGTATTTCATATAATTCAAGAACATGAATAATGATTTCACTTTGCCCTCAGTGTCAAAGAGTTTTTTGGTGTCATGTATGAGAGGCTAATACATGATTTTTCTGGCTACACTTTTCTCTTGTAATATAATTGCCCAGACTGTGCTCAAAAGAAGCCTATAGCTGGAATATCAGGGTTACAATGGGTCAGAAATGAAGTGAATTGTGCTAGCTGATCTAGCTAAGGAAGAGCGAACAATGCTATCCTTTTCTGAACCTGGTTCCAATCTGCACTATAAATCTTTAATTCCCGTGAACATTTTATTCATATCACAGATTTTTAGCCAAGAGCCCAAGACTATAACTTCATGGACATAAGTGCAAGTCAAAAGAGAGGCAACATGCCCCCACACCATTACAGACAAATTTTTGCTGATTCTTTAGTTAAAACATCAGTAAAGCTTTCCATATATCCTGCCATCCATCTCCTGCATTGTTAGGAACAAGTATGTGAATAAACCCATTCTCATCTTAAAACCATTTTTTTAAAAAATGTTCAGAGGTATTCGCTAATAAATCCTCTTGTGCAGTAGGCAAGACAAATATATATTTCATTTCAGAAGGAAAATAAGACACAGAGGATTTATTTTTGGACATTAGGCTGAATGATGGATGTTGGTGGCTTGAGGAAGACAAGGACGTGTTCCTACAAGTACATTTTTCAGGAGATTCTAAATATCAGTACATCGTATAACCTACACATTTAATTTGAACAGAGTCATTTTTAATGGCATCTTCCCTGAATTTCTACAGGATTTTTAATTATGAAATTAGGGACAGGAAAAATGCAATTTATTTTGTCTTCTGATTACCCTTCATAACTAAGGACAAAATTAAAGACATGATGGTGATGCTGTACGCAAAATCTCTATGGGCTGCTGTTAATGGCATACTGAAGACTTGACAGAACAATTTGTTATAAAAAGACAGCATTTAAGATGTTGGTCACTTTCTAGCACGGACAGAATAATCAAGGGTAAGAGAAAAAGACAAAAGAGAAAATTCAGCACAAAAAACACAAGAGAAGCAACTAGCTTCTGAAATGGTAGTTTAGTCTAGTTGCACATGAAAGGAGTTGCCATTTTAAAGAACAGCATTACCCAGTATCAGTACTTCTGCAACACAAGTTATCACATGCAAAAATCTGCATTTGTAGAAAACTAAATGCACACATTATGAATTGAATCAGTGCCACAGAAAACTGTGACATTATGCAAGCTAGCTGAATTAAAACTATTGTTCTAATGAATTTGACAGCTTATAATTTTCCAATAATTTCTGCTGCAATTTCCAAGAATATGCAAATTTTAGTAAAGTAATACTTGTTAAAATGTTACTCCAGTAGACTTCTCCACCTCAATCCCAAATTTCTCATGATGATTGATAATTTAAAGTTAAATTCCTCAATGTATATATATTTTTGATTGTGCTTACAAATATATCATGAAGTTAATGCTTTTACGCCAAATAATTCATTGTAACTAAATAAAATCACACAGATACAATGCTGCCAAAGATTGCTTATCTGACACATCTCCTGCTTCAACTTCTGGACCAAGCATTTATTCAGGAAACAAATGCTATTATCTGTTTTACTTTAATAACGCTCTTAATTTCTTTTCACTATACAGTTGACCATTTTTATAAAATTACGGTTGATATTCCTTTTCCAATCTCAGGGGTGTGCCCTTTCCATTTGAGCTTTCAAGCAAAAAGATCGTTTTCCCCCAGAAATTGCTGTAGTTAACAATGTCTGTTGCTATAATGTTAGAAATTTTAGTCAGCTGGGAAGTGTGTGAAAGGTGAATAATAAACAATTTTCATGTAGCTGTATCACCAAATCATGATTTAGATTAGAACTGTGATAAGTCACAAAATTTAAACAATACCTTTCTTTTTCTTTTTTTCTTTTTCAATAGCTCAGTTATACCAGAGAGGTACAATGTCAGATTGAATCTTTGTTGCTGTGGAGGTTACCATTTTGATTTTGATATCTAGAATGAATGTTTAGCGCAAAGCTGAAGCCCAAAAGTCATTTTAACAAGAATTGTGTGTGTGTGTATGTAGGTATGTATGTGTATTGTGTATGTTTGTATGTACATACATATACACACACCGGTACATAAATACCTACACACACACACACACACACACACACACAATCTCCATCCATCCATCCAACATTAGGATGTGGGTGAGAGAGAAAAGAATTCCAGGCCATTGCAAGGGCCATCAGACACAGCTCTGGTTCTTTGGGGGGAAAAAATTGCCCCCCTCTTCATTGAAAGGATGCCACAAAGAAAAAGGGGTCAATTTATTTTCCAAAGCCCCAGGGGGCAGAACAAGAAATAATGGATGGAAACTTATCAAGGAGAGAAGCAACCTGGAATTAAGGAGAAACTTCTGAATAGTGAGAACAATTAACCAGTGGAACAGCTTGCCTTCAGAAGTTATGGGTGCTTCATCACTGTAGGTTTTTAAGAAGAGACTGGACAGAACCCTTCCGTCTTGGGAATCCAGATTACATCCCACCAAACTGCACTGTGGTTTTATTTGTTTTTATTTATTATTATTTTTATTTGTTATTCATTAAATTTCTATGCCACCCATCTCACTTATTCTGCAGTTCAGGGCAGCATATATTTCCAGGTGGAGAATCTGTAAGTAGCAATTACATGATGGCTATGTGACTTTTGAGCATTCTTTTAAAATGAGAATTTCTATGATCCTACAGGAATCACTCTATCACAAAGCTGTTGGCATTACCCTCCACTCTCCCAGAAGTCAAGTACTGTATATAACTGGGGTGGGGGAATAAAACTCAAAGGGGGCATTTGGTTTATTATCACTTAGAACAGGGGTCTCCAATCTTGACAATTTTAAGACTTGTGGACTTCAACTCCCAGAATTTGCTGGCTGAGGAATTCTGGGAGTTGAAGTCCACAAGTCTTAAAGTTGTCAAGGTTGGAGACCCCTGACTTAGAACATATGTGTCGCTGGGTATAAGCTGATGCCTTTACAGATCACAAGTGCTAGTTCTATAGAGATAGCTCTACTTTACCTAAAAATACTCTGTTTTTGTTGCAATGAAAGGTTTCTTTCCAGAAGTCCTGATATATTTGTTGCCAAAAATTATACCCTACATTAATAGGATATAACCATTTAAATATGTATTAATTTTAAAAACTAAGCTATTATGAATCCTGAACAGATATGCAATTGAGAAAAAGAGAGAGAGAGAGAAATATATACACCAGCTGGGTGAAAACAGGTTGCAATCTTCTCAGAGGAATTTAAAAATGCCAGATGCCAGGATCAGGTAAATTAGTTTACAGATTTTGATAGCACCTTCCATACTACAGGAGTGTCAATCAGCATAGATACCTCTATCTTTAGATGAGTGAAGCAGCAGCACAAGGAAACAACAATGAGCAAGGAAGGATTTCATTCTTTTGTGCCAGGTTTCTCTGCCACGTTCTTCCTCTGCCAAAATGTACAGATGAAACTTGTCTATCTGTTAAAATGGAATTTCTAAGGGGAAAAAAATCCCCAAATGTGTTCAAATTGCATTGAAGACACCATCCCTTTGGGTCTGAGGATCTAAAGGAAATATTTTTAGCATGCTTTGTGTATTTTAAGGGATGCACAATATTTAGCCAGTTTGGTGTAGGGCTTAAGGCCCTGTCTGTGTGTTCCAGAACTGCCTTAGGCACAAAGTCAGCTGGATGACCCTGGGTCAGTCACTCTCTCTCAACTCTAGGAAGCAAGCAAGGGCAAACCATTTCCAAATCAATTGCCAAGAAAACTGCAGGGACTTGTCCAGGGAGTTGCCAAGAATCAATAGTAACTTGAAAGTACTAAAATAATGTAACATAATGTAGCATAAACAATATTATTATACTTAATCCTGAGTTATTTGGATACAGATTTCAAGACACAAAGTGTATTCATCATTACCTTTTATTTTCGAAAGTCAAAGCTGCAATCTTAAGCACCATTTAAAGAGTGACTTCTATTAAATTTAGCAGGACTTTTTCTGACAACTGTGTATAGAATTGCAGTCTGAACAATGAACTAGTTTTCAGATTGTTCTATCATCAATCACTTTTGCTAAGGATGATAAAAACTATTATCCAACCAATTTTGAGAGTGCTAGGTTGAAAAGCTGACTTACCTCATTGGAAATTTTAAAGTATATTATTCATCCGCCATAAGTTCCTACCATGTTTTCTTCAAAGGAAAACAGTTCTAAATTTAGAGGCTGCCTTCCCCTTCCAAAAAGAAAAACAATAGCAGGTTGGGAAAAATATAAAAGCACAGCGGGGGGTGGGGGAATCCTGTACCTTTTCATAGTCTAACAACACACCCACACACCTTTCCTTATGTCAGACAGAGAAAGAGAAATAGAAAGGGGAAATGAAAAGGGAAAGAGAAGCGATACTGGGAAAAAGAAGCGAGGAAAAGCAATGAGCAAAGCACTACAGAGCTGAACTAGAACTGGAGAAGGAATGAAAGACAAGGAAAAGAAACCTACAAAATACTACAAAAAAGGGTCCCATTCTCCAGCAGCAGAGATAAGTGCCAGCCTTTCCAAGTTGGGTGGGCAACAGCTAATCTTCAAGTCTATCCTCACTTACAATAGGAACATCTGTAGTCATCTGCATCTCCAACCAATCCTCTCTTTTTTTTTCAACAGCACCTTCTCTATTCAGAAAGACACCTAACACCAGGGATTAGGGGATTTTTCCTTTCCAGCAATTATTAAGCCCCCATCCTGGCTTTCCAGTTCACATTTTCCAGTTAAGGGCTCATTTTGATTAACATCAAACAACAAAAATTGTTTTAACGGCGAGAGGGTGGAGCTGGCGTCGTGACGATATGGCATGCGATCTTGGAGGTCTGAGATCGCTGCTGATATCTTTGCTCCTGGACGGTCCAATCGGATCTAAACCATACCGAAGAGACGGTGAATGTAAAGAGCGCATCCTGTCGATCCCAGGGATACCGCAAAATCCCTGGTAGATCCAGGAGAAGCTCTTTTTGCCAGTGGCAACAAGGCAGCCATTAAAGCTGCTGAAGTTGGGACAGCTCCGAAATGAAACAGAACAGAAAGAGAAAGTGTGCCAGTTTGCTGAGAACTTTTTCTTTATTTTAATATTTGGAAGGACACCCTAAGGAAAAGAAAGAATCGGTAAAAGTTTTGACAGAAGTGATTAAGCGGCGATTTTAAACAGGAATGTCAAAGTAATATTTTTATTTTTTTTCTCATTGCTGGATTTTCTACACATGATTTGATAATTTGAAACTGGACTGTTTTTTTTTTCTTCTTTTACCTATTCTTTCTCTCCTTTTTGACTTTATAATATTCTAGGCTAGAGACTCCCTTTTAGTCATCTTTTTTAGTATCTTTTTCCCTTTTTAATTAATTTTTATTATATTTTGTTTGGAAAAGGAGGGGGAAAGTGAAAGCAAAAGAAACTTTGTAACACTGCCAACTAGAGTTCTTGATTTGTAATGGATCGGCCTCCTCTTTTGGGACAAGCGTAATATAAGCTTCTGACCATGATTTAGATAGACCCACTAGAAGACCCACTAGAAACAGCATCAAAATTGATAGAAAGGATAGAGGCAAATGGAAAGGTGGCTGGTTTGAAAATAAATAAAGATAAGACAAAGATTTTGACAAAGAATATGCTATCAAGACAAAAGGAAGAATTGGAAGATCTATTGAAAATTCAGGTCACGAATAAAATCAAGTACTTGGGGATACATTTGACAGCAAGATGCAGTACACTAAAAGAGAATAATTATATCAAACTTAAGCAGCAGATAGCGTTAGATTTGGCAAAATGGGAAAATTTACAACTGTCATTAATAGGGAGAATATCAACAATCAAGATGAATATATTACCCAGAATTTTATATTTGTTCCAAACAATTCCAATTAGGCTTGGAAAATGTTACTTTGAAGATTTAAATAAAATTGTGTTGAAATATATATGGCAAGGTAAGAAAGCGAGAATAAAGTTAAAACTTTTGCAAGATGCCAGAATAAGAGGAGGATTTGGTTTGCCTAATTGGGAGTTGTAATACCAAGATACAAATCTGATGTGGGTTAAGGAATGGATAACATTAAGAAATACTAGATTGTTGACATTAGAAGGACATGATCTGTTGTTGGGGTGGCATGCTTTTCTATGGTATAAAGGAACTAAAACACAGGGGTACTTTAGAAGACATTATATACGGGAGTCTCTGTGGTTAAACTGGGAGAAGACTAAAAGACAATGTTATCTGAAAATTCCAGTCTATTGAAGCATTTTCTTATCCTATAATATATAAAAAGGAACAAACAGTTAGATATGGTGAAATATTGAATGAAAAGGCTGAACTTAAATCTATACAAAAACTAGAGGAACAAGGTATAAACAAGGTTTTCATATGTGCAAATACATTAAAGGTATGATAAAGACTCTTAAACAGAAGGTTTCTATGATAAATTGACTGATTTAGATAAGATTTTGACAGGAACTGATGAAAAGGTGATTAAAAAATTGTATGGATATTTATTAGAAATTAAACTAGAAGAAGAACAAGTTAAAGAAACTATGATTGTTTGGGGGAAGAATTTTGGATATGGGATTGATTTAGAGAAATGGCAAAAATTGTGGTCTCAAAATTATAAAATGACAATGTCAACAGCGTATAAAGAAAATTTGTATAAGATGTTTTACAGGTGGCATTTCCCCCCGACAAGAATAGCAAGAATGTTCAAGAACAAATCTGGAAAATGTTGGAAACGTCATCAGACACCTGGCTCATATTACCATATGCGGTGAACTTGTGCGGATGCTAAAAAATATTGGACTAAAATCCACACGTGGTTGGAAAAAATGACAAAAAAGCATATAGATTTGAAACCAGAGATATTTTTATTGGGAATTCTACCTGAAATATATAGTAAAGAAGTGAAATATCTGATTGGAAATGTATTAACAGCAGCTACGATTGTATTTGCTAAAAACTGGAAAAATGAGAAAATACCATCACAGGAGGAAATCATTAAGAAAATATTGGAATGTGCTGAAATGAGTAGATTGACATTTGAAATCAGAGAACAAGATGATAAACAATTTTATAAAATTTGGGATCTATTCTATCAATGGTTAGACAATAAAACATGATAATGAAATATGTAGATTCTTAGAAAATAATAAATATATAAAGATGTATTCTTTTCTTATTATATCAACAAAATGATTGTAGGATAGATTTGAGATGATAAATATGAACTGTCATAAAACAATTTAAGTAAAATATGATTATTTCCTAAAACATGAATGAGTAAAAGTATAGTCAAAGGATTGATTAACAATGATATTAATGTATTTAATACTTGATTGAAAATATGAGAATATATACAATGTAATTGTAATTAAAAACTGCGAAATGGAAGCACAAAACAATTTGTAAACCAACCAGCACACTGTATGTATATATATAGAAGATGGCTTGATGTTTTTATGTTTTGTTTGTCAATGTTCGTCTTAAAAACCAATAAAAACTTTTTTAAAAAAAAATTGTTTGAACGGCAATCAAATACCACCTGAAAATGGGAGAGAGAAATAGAACCAAACCCCGAAGACAGATTTGCAAGTTACAAGTAATATCAACCCTTAAGGTAGACCAGATTCCACAGGAAGACCATTACTCTATTTTATTGAAATAAATTATAAAACAGAATCTTGTAATCCTGGCTGAGCTTCTCTTCCCCTCCCACTTATATCTCACCTCTTACAATGCCTGAATCTCTCAATACTATCTCCCTTCCCAGAACTAAGGAATGCTTCTGTCCTTTTTGTATATCTAATGTTTTCTGAATATTTGCTTCAAGGCCATATCTCTGGATTTCTATAGATGATCCCTATTAAAAAGCCCTCTTTAGGTTCCTGTCATTCACACCTGAATGATTGCACAGCAATGTTGTGACTTGGGCTTGCAAAATATCACAGTGTATTTTGCCTCTCAACATTAACCCTATTCAAACTGGCATTCCTTCCAAGCCACGTTTTGACTGCAATTCTCTTAGAACTTGAAAACTGACTTTGTTAATGAATATGACAACACCTTAATGGTATAGCTTTACACAGTGCCAAAAGTTCCAGTGTATTTCTCTTGTACTATTTGGGTTCCGATTTGAATATTGATAGTATGCAACCACTAAATTGAAGACAATTGGGGTTTTTTGTATCAAAGAATCAGAAAATATTGCTTATTGAGATGTGGAAAAATCCTTAAAAAATTAAAAATGTGAATGAACATAAGGCATTGAAGTTGCCATTTTAATTTCCAAAATTTTGAAAAGATAAATATTATGATTATGCAGTGGGTGTTTTCTTGCTTCTGAAATTAGAAAATATTTACCGGTACTATGTGTACTGCCCAGATAGCAAGTTTTCTAAACTTTCAATGTTCTACCTATGGCCTCCTTGCATTGAATTTGAAAAGAGTTACATTAAATACAAAATAAAATATTTTTAAGACAACAAAGTTAATAGTTCTTCATACTGATGATTTAATAGCCAGTCAGAATGTTCTCTGACATTTATTGTATGTGAAACATAAGTTACTTGTGTTAATGTTTGGGAGAAAAGCTGCTGCAAATATGCTGTATAACAGGGTTGTCAAACTCAATTTCATTGAGGGCCGCATCAGGGTTGTGTTTGACCTTGGGGTGCCAGGTGGCCTGGCTGGGGTGGGCCCCATTTTCAGCCGGAATGGCCTCCTGCAGACCTCTGTCAGAAAAAATGGAGCTTGGAGGGGCTGCATGCTCCCTCCCACCCGCTCTGTTTTTGCTGGCAGAGAGTTGCAGGAGAGTTGCAGGAGGCCATCCCGGCCAAAAACAGAGCCTGGGAGGGTCATGTGCAGCCCTCCTGAGCTTGGTTTTTACTGGCAGAAATACCATGGGCCGGTCCTTTGCTGTTTCCAGGGCAGCCCCGCAGGCCAGATCTAAGCACCCCATGGGCCAGATCTGGCCTGAGGGCCTTGAGTTTTGACACCCCTGCCATATATTCTCCTGAAGTTTCATTATTTAGTTGTAAAATGGATCCATTCTGCATATCATTGGGATGGTTTGAAATATTCACAATACAATATTTTTCTTACATGGTTACAACTGCATTACTAGCTCATTTTATGGAATTGTGTATTGTAAATCGTTACAGAACTGCAATTGTTAAGTGGGAATGTTAAATACCTTTTAATGAAAATGGTAATAGGATAATATATCTAACACTAGTCCATTCTTCACTGCCATTTTTATTTTAACATTTACTGAATTTTGGAAAAATGACATGAAGGAAGGCTGAAGAGCATCACAGCCTTTCTCTGTCTCAGACTAACCTTTCTCAAGATTTTTGTTCTGGGGAAAACTAGGAAGACAGAGTTCTAGGTATACCTCTTTGACCACGTGTATGGAAGATGGTGTGAATATACTGCTTATACTATATAAGGTAAACAAATGGCATAAATTGGATTTTCCAAAGAAAATGCCAAAGAACTAGGATTGTGGTAGCAAAGATATCCCATTAAGAAAAGTCTTCCCTTTCACAATCTGCACACACATAAAGCTTCAGGTTCACATAGTACACCCACAAAGTTTTCTTTCATTTATTCAGTTTGATGCCACCTGACTCTAACAATAAATAGCAGCTCATAAACAACAGCAAAAAAACAGCAAGAGGAAAAGAAAAAAAAGAACTACAATAAATTAGACCATAACAAATTGCCAAATTATTACAAGACGAGAATCTTGACAACACATCAAAATATAAAACATCACAAACAGGGAGTCCTGTCCACTCAACATCAAAGCCTAGGAAAAACTGCAAGATTTTAAGCATTCTGACATAAAAGAAGACCTTTGGCCATATAGATAAATCACTTCTGTCTTTAAAGATAATAAAAGTAAGCAAGGAAATAGTGAAATTGTTTCAAAAGTCATGTCAATCTGACAAACTAGTTGCTCACCCTGAACCTTGACCTATGAGAATGTCAAGGCATCCACTGAATAGCAAAGCAATGTTTCAATACAGAATTTATCAGAATATGGTGGAACACAATGCAGAATATTGTATAACTTTGCACCTATGCCTATGAAAAAATTAACAGCCCCAAATTGATCCTTTCAAGAGATCATGCAGTTCCATCCAGAACCAATTCAACCATCTCATCCAGCCACTTTAGGATGTAATTCTTTGCATTATTTAAAAAACTTTTACAGTAATTGGCATTTACTAGTGGTTTCAAAGGCTTTCTATGAGAAAGTAAGATCACTGTTTGCAAAATACCTAATGGCCAAGGAACTCTAACACTCTTGCCTGGATCCATGCCAATTACCACAGGGAATCTGAACGTTATTCATGATTTGCTTGGCTATTTTCCTAAACATAAGCTTTTGTTTTTGTTTTTTAAAGAAAAATTAAATGCATTCACCTGGGGCTATACATCATTTTTCTAAGCACTTATGTTCAATTAAGCAATGGTGGTCTCTCATACAAATTTACTAGAGCCTGTAAGAGAAATGAAGTTATCAAAAAAGACTGTGTCAAATGTTCCTCATCTGATACAAAGGAGATTAGTACATGACATTAGAACAGAAGGAGAACTAAAGCACTAATACATCACCTTGGTTTCCTGCTGTCAAGCAGATTAACAAGGAGACAGAGCAATAACTTATTCATGCAAACACGCTTATTTACTTCATTAGATAAATGCTTGGTACATTCAGGGTTTTATTTTCTTTTGTTATACAGCTTTAAGTGATGCTGATTCTTTTTAAATGACCTTGCCAAAGGATACATAAAATATCCCATGAAAGAGATAAAGGAGGGGACCATTACTGCAGTTAACATTATCACCTTTTGTTCTTGTGCTTTTGATAGTTTTTTTTAATACACACACACACACACACATACACACACACACACACACATATCTTTCTTCATTTAGGTTTGAATGCTGCCCAGTCATTATTGTGTTGGGCAACCACAAAATTAAATGAAATAAATACGTAGAGCAACTAAATCTAAGCAATTGTAGATGCATGAAATTCACTATATCTACATGTAAATGCCAGCCAACATGTGGACATGCCAATACTGGTAACTGATTTTTCAGCCATTAAATCATCTCTTATGACAGTATTTGTAGCTCTGCCCAAGGGAACCAGTGAATTGGATGTTTCATACTGCTGAACTTGCTATACAGGGATGATCATTTCTTTGTTATTTTTCAAACAAAGAATAAAAATTATTCCTCAGAGATCTATATCACTAATCTATTTTTTAAAGAGAGGGAACACTTAAGATATAAATGCAGGCCTGGGGGGGGGGGGGATTCTGCAAAAAAAGCAGATGCAGAATATGCTAAATGCAAGCATTTGTGATCCTCAAATGTAGCATGTCCATTGAAGTTACAAACTGAACACCATTCCATACAAAAGGAATTTCTGAGTCAAAATGTCAAATAAGTCAGAAACCAAAGTACAATTCTTGGTGTGAAAATATGCAAATGTATTATCCTATTATTAGATATGAAAATCGATTAGGAAACTATATATGTTAATCAGTGCTGCCTGATGAGGCTAACTGCCACAGCTGAGGTAAATATAATGAGGATCTCTAGAATTCTCCCTCGAGATAATAAGTCTCCCATCTTGAAGTTCAATTATGTCTCACTTGTCATAAGACAGTCTTTCTGTTTGATCAGTTCCTTTGATCAGAAAAAAATAAGAGGTGGGAAAATCTCTTGCATGTTTGTTGTGTGAGAAGCATTGGAAAGCTATAACTTCAACTTCATGAGAAGTTGACATTATGGCTTCCCAATGCTATTTACACTTGCTTACTTTCTTAGAATGAGGTAACAGATTTGGAACTCAAGTTTTATTCCATAAGACTTATTATGCATATACAAGAGACATCTTTCTTTCTTTTAGGAATAAGAAACATTCAACTCAAATTAGGGCCAATCCTTGGTCATCAATTTATGTTGTGAGTTCAATTACAAACAGTTTTTTCAGAGTGTGTGGCAAAGCAAAGACATACTGCCATTTACTGAATTAGATGCAGCTTGCTGGGGTGCTGTGGCTGCTCTCCATAGTTGCTGCACAACCTGGATAAAACCACAATTAAAGAATTGTAGACAGGTGACAGACAAGTTCACATTCCCCTGCTCTTTGAATCACCTTTTTGCAACAATAATAATTAGTGCACTTTTACCAATGTGTGATACTTATTAGAAAAATACAGAAATTACAAAAATAAGTCCAATAGAATTGGTTCATAACAGCCAAACCAGTAAACAAATAATATAAATTCAATAATCGTTCATTTTTGAAACAATATCCAGTGATATGATGGAGCCCATATAAGTTTAGAATTGAAAAAAGCAAGTTTCAAACTAGGAACTGCCAAGATTAATGAGAACAAGGTAGGATCCTCAGGCCCTTCACTAACTGATTAAAAACAGATGACTTTAAAAGGGATTTCCAGAGTTTTAAGGCCTGTACCCAAGTGCTGTGAACTGGAACAAGGAACAGAAAGATCTCCCTGCTCAGTGTAACCTAAGGAGCAAACAGGACTGGGGGAAGAAATGTGGACAGACAGATACTTGGGGAGGAAAAGGAATAAAATATAAGCACCAGTGGTATAAACTGAACTCCAGCTCAAATAGAGAAGACTTTCTCATTATAATTAGAAAAGCATGAAAGAGAATAGAGAGAAGAATTAAACACAACCCTACTCTTGATGTTTTAGATATCCCATTATTTTATTTCAGCCTGTGAATTGCACTGGGTTTCTTCTTTGATTTCAATATTTCTAGATTCCTTATCACCATGTAATTTGCTGATATGTTTTACGTGTTTGCTTAGGACATGACAGATTAGGATATTTCCAGTACCAACAAAATTACTATAAATGGAAACTGTTAAGTCTCCCTATCCACCAGATTTGAGGAATGATAAGAGCAGACCTTTATTTGAAACAAGCAGACAAGCTTCACCTAAATCTATGTAGGACTTCTTGCTGTCATCTAGTAGTCTTCTAGAATTTTGAAGCCTAGATATAATAGTACTATTTCCTTCAGTGTGGATACAAATAGTGTTTATATGAATCTTCCTGATGTGTTATTTATCTACAAAAGAGTCACATTTTCTGAGGAGATACTAAAATCACCTTAACATATCCAGTACCTAAACAGAGTCAAACTGTAAGACACTGGCTAGTGGAAAGAGAAAATTGACAAAGTCTATATATGTATATATACTGTATATATACTCTGTGTGTGTGTGTGTGTGTGTGTGTGTGTACATTCAATGTGTTCTTCAAAGGGCAATGAAGCCACACAGTTCAAAGACTGCTCACTACTCCTTTACTCCTAGAAGACCTTTGACATGTGAAATATTAACATTTTTTTGATGAAACATAACAAAAAGTAGTCACCAATTTTGATTTGGAAAATCCCAAATATTACATGCCTTTCTCAGTAAATCTGTCTTTTGATCAATAACAAATGAAAACATCTGGACTTAGCCAATTTGCAGTTGTTAAAGATAGCATTTTTTAATGTGGAATTGTTTGAAGTCTAAAAGGTATTCAAGATGACAATTATTGTGAGATATGATTTATTTGGAAGCTCATTATATTTTGAGTACAAGTTCTGAAAAAGACGAAATCACACAAATCTGTACAGATGATTATATACTTCTATTTCACTGGAAATGTTGACTGAAACAGGTCTCTGGATTTAGTTATATTTCTAGAAAGTATAGATTTAAAAGGATTACATCTTTTAAACCCATTTGCAAAGTTTGCTTCCATAGATATTATTGCTTCCAATATTTCTCTGTTTTTCATAGTGATTGTACATTAACCATTCATTTGATTTTTCTCATTGAACAGAAATATTCATGTGTTCTTTGTTTTAATACCACAATGGGGAAAACACTGTAGTCATTGATGATACTGCCAAAATGCTGCTCTCTGTGTGATTTAAAAATAATAATCAAAGAAATGTTTTTTTTATTTTATCTGAGGGAGATTCCATTAAGAAATATGGAATATAAATAAATTAAAACAAATACATGTTAATTTTTTTCACAACAAACCTTCATACTGTAATCAAGATATCAGAAATGTCTCATTTCAACAAATGCTTACTGTATATCACTGAGAACTAGAAAACAAAGGATTGTCCTAACACTAATGTTCACTTGCCTGCCACATCATCAGAGCATGTCACTGGGATATAACCTGAGGAATGGCTTGTCCTATTACTTGGGATTTCATTTATTTATTTGCTGATCCCAGTATTCTGAGTAGAAGGGCATGGTGAAAATAAAAAAAATATCTTCCTGTCATTTTCCTTTCATTTTGAAGAGTGGAAGAGAGTTGCAACAAGTACATATAATTATTTATCTGACCATACCTAGCTAGGCATGCTACTTTTTTCCACTTCTCATGTTTGTTTCCACAGTTTAGAATTTATTCCTTTTAACTGCATCAGCAATCTTAGTTCTCTTAAAAATTGATAGCAACAAGACTTTCAGGTTTCTAACAACTATCTTTTTTTTTTTTTTTTTTTGGAAGTGGGGGAATGGACACTTCCTGCTTTTTCTTCCACCACTGCTGATCAGCCCCAAGTTTGCTTGAGTCATGATCCTTATGGCAGCAAAAGTTCCCTGGGGAACAAGATCCTGGATCTTAGTCTACTACTGCATGTAAAAGTGCTTCCAGAAATCAGGGTTTAATTTGCTTTGAGACAAGTGACAAGTGTCCCCTGGAAGTGCCTTCACTTGCCTTAAAAAGAAATGCACCTATGAAAACAAGTTCAAGATTGCTAAAATAGTTTGAATGTGGAACTTTTCTAAGGCAAAACCATGGCAAAAGTTTTCATTATGTAAAACAGGACCCTTACAGTTCAAGCTTTTGCAAAGTTAAGTTCCTTTATGGGGAGCAAAGGATAGTTATGTCATTTGAGGCCAAGAACAAATCCAAAAGCTGGTAAGTAAAAAAAAAAAATTTAAAAAACCCCCCACTGCATACGCTATATTTAACCATATACATCAACTGTTCAATGTCGATATATTTTTCACTGTATTTAACAGGAGAGAAAAAAATATAAATGTTTAGAAGAAATCCTTAGAGGAGCTCTGGGGCCACATATCCACTGAATTGCCTAGTGATGTCCTTCCAGCCTAGTAAGAACTATTTGAAATGAGAATGCAGGCTACAGGGTATCCCAGGACAACCTCTATGAACCCTATATAAATTTGAAATTTAAACCTGGAACATTCTTGTCTTTCTTGCAATCTCTACCCTGCTTTCATAAATATAACAAAAGAAAAGAACAAGAGCTTTGATTGCTAAATTCAGTTATGACTTCAGCACCTCTGAATTGATTGGTAAAATCAGAACTGTTGTATAAATGGAAAGCAGTATCCTAGGAAGTCAACACCTCTTGGGAGGATTAGTGTAAGTGCTCTGTATCTGTTTTTTAATGCAGAAATTCTTAATATGCAGTTTGCTATGCACAGCACTCAAACTGCTGTATAGCGCTGGAAAAATGCAGAGAGCCCAGCTCTAGATGTCAGAAAATAGCAGGATTTGTTTTCTTAATTGTCGGATGCAATTTGCTTTATTTAAAAAAAGTAAAAATATGCAACTTACAACAGATCATTAAGTGATGATTCAAAGTTACAAAGGCACTTGACAATTCTTCACAGTTACAACTTTTGCAGCATCTCCATGATCATGTGATCAAAATTCAGATGCTTGGCAACTGGTTCCTATTATGACCATTGCTATGTCCCAAACTCATATGATCTCCTTTTGTGACCTTCTGACAAGAAAAGTTAATGGGGGAAGCCAGATTCACTTAACATCTGGGTTACTAACTTATTAACTGCGGTGATTCACTTAAAAACTGAGGCAAGAAAAGTTGTAAAATGGAGCAAAACTCACTTTAAAAATGTTTCCTTAATAACAGAAATTTTGGACTCAATTGTGGTTGTAAGTTGAGAGCTACCTGCATAACTCTTAGCACATTCTGCATCCATTAATTTGCATCCCAAAATTACTCAATCATGCTCTCCTGATATCTTTTAACTTTAACAATTAGATGTAGAAATAGTAGTATTTTAGTGAGGAGCAAAGATGATTTTTTTTTTTTTTGGATTAATGTTTATAGCCTCTTGTGTTTTTTGTTAAAAAGCATTCCAATTTTTTTTTACAAAAAGTCTTACAATGAATAAGATACATTGATCTCACTATGTCACTTTGCATCAAGAGTTGGCTAGGAGTTTTGTAAAGGACAGCAGGCTGTTCTACCATCTGCTGTCTGATTATTGTCCTGAATGTTTCCTCTAACAATAGGCTTTCTTATTACCAAATCTAGGGTGAATTGACATTGATTGATTCAGGCTATTAAAAGACAAACACAGAACATGACTCACAGGTTTTGATCAGGGACCTCACCATGGACTTGGGCCATAGCAACAATGGTTGGATAAACAAGCCACCATTAAAGTTTTCAAGAGTTGTGTGGAAAAAACATTTTAAATTTCAAAAAGTTATATTTTCATTTCATAAGAATGGGAACAAAATATTGTGTAAATTAAATTTCTCGTTTGATATATTTGATAGCAGTGGTCACCTTTATTGAAACAGAAGTGAAATGTTTAATGTTGCACAATTGGCCAAAGTGGATGGGGTTTAAAACCTCATGTTTCATAAAGAGAAACAACTCAGCTTTATTGTGTGTTTATAATATTCTACCGTTTTGAGTTTAAACTGAAGGGACTATAAAACCTGTAGGTGTTTGTGGGTATGCAGATGTGTTTTAAGATATGTGACCTTGAAATTACTATAAATAGAAGTCTCTACTTTTTATTCTGTTCATTGATTACAAAACAGCAGTATTACATATCATCTTTACATTTCATAGTATTTGTATTTTCTCTTAAGCACAGCCAACAAAGGTCAGTCTGAGGAATGTCAAGAGGAAGGAGGTTGACATTTGCAGCAATATTTGAACAATCGTTGCAATTTCCCTAGTATTATTTGTCATCCAACACAGACCTCGCTGTTTTTAAATATTATCTTCTTACCGGTGTTAAATGTTATCCGCAATAACTCAGAATCCAATCCAATCTTTTAATTCTGGAAGGAGCTTTTTAAAAAAATCCTTGCCTAGGCATCAACCAGAGGCCATATTAGAGATAAGTTACTTAGAGATAAAGAAATGGAATAGTTCCCAGATTTTGATGAATAGCCTGATGGGTCAAGTAATGGTCTCTGGAAGTCATTGATTATAATGATCCTCTTCACTCAAGATTATTCCTTTGCACAGACATTACTTTAAAGTTCTGTAAAATATGCTTCTCATTCTCCAAAAGGTACACTGTCCGATCCCATGATATTTTGTATAAAATATCACAACAATCCTGAGAGAGAGCCCCAAAGTTACCCAGCTGGATTTTATGCTTAAAACATGATTAGAATTTATAGTCTCCCCTTTACCCGACCAAACTGGTTCTCCTGATTGGCTATTTATAATCGCAATTAATCAACTTCAACTTATGTCATTTCTATGACACTTTGATAAAATTACTGTACCTTCATTGATTGGATTCTGTTAATAGCATTTTAAGTTATCCTCTTATAAACTTTATAATAAACTTTATAGATGAGTTCATTCCTTTACAATATGACCAGCTCATTACATTATTCTACAGTATACCCCTATATTATTAGGGTTCCATTTTACAAACCTAAAAATAAAAATTGCAGTTTTATTCATTCCTTTTTCAGTTAATTTGTTTTGTATAATTCTTTTTAAATAGTATGGGGAGTAACTCAGATGATCTAATAAATATGTGATTCTTCTTCACTGAACATGACCACAGTTTATTCTTTGGCTATGATGCAAAATGTATGCCTACTTCAATCAGTTATTATTAATATACCATGAAGCTCCTCTGTATCAGCTGCTTAGATTTCTTTTCGTTTAAATACAATTCCTTCTTCACAGATTTCTCATATTGCTATTATAACAGGATGAGGGAGATGTGTGTGTGTGTATTTGCATATATGTATATATCTCTCAGACATTCATTTTCTCTCAATATATGTTTCCAAAATTGGAATGTGGATTCATAAATCTGCATCTATCTCTTTTTCTTCAATTATTTTTGCTGTGGTTTTTGAAGATATAAACAATTAACACAGATTAAGGGGGTGGGTGGGGATGGGAGAGGAATATAAAAAAGTTATCTTGCAATGCATTCTGTATGGGGCTATCCTTAAAAAGTCTCTGGAAGCTGCAGCTGATGCAAAAGGCAGCGGCTCAAGCAGTTTTGGGCCTCCCTAAGTTTGCACCAAAAACATGTGAGCTGCACTGGGTGCTGGTTTGCTCCTTGGTCCAATTGAAGATATTGGTTATTACTTCTAAAGCCCTTCCTGCCATGGGACCAGGTTATCTGCGGAACAGTCTTTCACTGACCCATCCCACCTAGTCAATCATGGCAGCCAGGTATGTTATGGACCCCACCTGTTAAAAAGAATTTAGACTGGTGGGGTCTAGGAAGAGAGCCTTTTCTGCCATTGCCCAAGCCCCAGAATATCTTGTCCCCGGAGGCCTTCCAGAAGAATATCAAGGCATGGCTCTGCCAGCTGACATGGGAAGTTTAAGAATGGTATGCAAACCTGTGGGTGGGTGGTGCCTTAAGGGTGCTCCCTCTGCCTTTTTTTAGTTTAGAACTCATAATTTATTTTTATTTATTTTTATTTATTTGTATACCACCTCATTATTTTTAGAATAAGGTGGTGAACATATCCAAAATATCTTCCTCCTATTTTTTTCCACAGCACCTTTGGATTAGGCTAAGAAAGTAACTGACTCAAAGTCACCCAGTTGGCTTTCATGGCTAAGACAGGGCTTGAACTCACAGTCACATGCTTTCTAGCCTGAAGTCTTAATCACTAGACCAAACTGGCTCATTTAATTGTATAACTAAGCAATTATTCAACTCAAGATTCTGGGAATATATTGCTTGTCTCATATTTGAAGTAGAATATTACTTATTCAGGAAATAATAGACAGTCTAAGGTTAAAGTTTTTGGGGTTTGGGTCTTACAAACCATTGTTGGAGAGCAATTGGTCATTTTCACCATCTCCAATATAATTTGGTGTGATTCACAAACGCATCTTATTTATTTATTTTATTTTATTTATTTTTCAAGCAATTATAAGATAACAGGTATAAGTATAAACATAGTTATGGATACATGAAATGGATACATATAAGAAAAATAAAAAAAACAATAGGACAGAGACCGTAGGCACGTTGGTGCACTTATGCACGCCCCCAAAGACCTTTTAGGAAAGGGGTGAGGTCAATAGTAGACAGTCTAAGGTTAAAGATTTTGGGGTTTGGGGAAGAAACCACAGAGTCAGGTAGAGTATTCCAGATATTGACCACTCTGTTGCTGAAGTCGTATTTCCTGCAATCAAATTTGGTGCGGTTTACCTTGAGTTTGTATCTATTGTGTGCTTTTGTATCGTTATGGTTGAAGCTGAAGTATTCATTGACAGGTAGGACATTGCAATGTATTATATACTATACTTAAATCGGACCGAAGGCGGCGTAGTTCTAGGTTTTCTAGGTCTAGAATTTCAAATCTCAGATTCCATCTTGTAGTTAAGTAGGATTAAAAGCAACAATTTTATACGTGGAAGATGTTTTTTTCTAAAAAGAAATAATCAACTAAGTAGCTGTCATTTTCTTTAGTAAAATATTGCTTGTCAATACTTATTTTAACCTGTGCACAAAAGACATGTGACTGTTCAGAATCTTGCAAATGACAAGTGGACTGCAGAAACAATATACTTACAGTACAAGAAACTGCTGGATCTCCTTTCATGTCTTCTAAGCTACTTTCTAATTGGCTTCAATTATTTATTATAAGAAAAGTACATTTCCCATAATTACCTAAAGGTGATTCAAAACTGTCACGCTGCTAAGAAGGAAAAAAACAAAAACCAGGCACCGTATTTTAATCTGGTCCAGCCAGTCTTTGAAGAATTTCCATGTCTTTCAACATATCTTATTAAAAATGTAGCATATAACGTGTTATTGCATGGGGAATTATTATTTTAACACCCTAAAGTTTTTGGCAATTCAGAATGCCCAGGCTTTAAAGTCCAAGGCACTATACATATGTACTTGTACTAGGGTATGAAATAAGTATCACAGAGGGACGTACTAAAAGTTGTTTCCATATTTACATAATCTGATATGAGTTATCTCTTAATGTAATTCTTTAAATTTATTTACACAATCAGAATTAAGCTGAATTGCAAAATATAGGATTAAAAAACCTGTCCTTTTAAAGAAGATAAAACTATATTCACCATGTGTTCCTACTATTATCTATTATATTTATGCAAATCTAAATGCTTATTTTGCAGCTTAGCATATGAATATTTTTGAAAAAAAAAAGACATATATCCAAGGCATAGGTATAGCTGGTATCATGGCTAAGAACATACTTTTGAAGCTCTTACCACTTCTATTATTGTATTGCAATTATTACTATTATTGTAATCCTCCACTCGCAATAGAATTCCCTATGCCTCCAGGCTCGAAATTCTGGACCTGGACAATCTGGAATTGCACCACCTGTGATCTAATCTAAGCATAGTTCACAAAATTGTCTGCTATTAGGTCTTGCCTGTCAATGGCTTCTTCAGCTTCAATCACAATAATACATGGGCAAACAACCAATACAAACTCAAGGTAAACTGCTCCAAACTCATGACTTTAGCAAAAGAGTGGTCAATGTCTGGAATGCCCTATATGACTCCATTGTTACTTAACCCCTCACAGCTTCAACCTCAAACTTTCTAGCGTCAACCTCACCCCATTCCTAAGAAGTTCTTAAAGGGGGCGTATATAAGTGCACCAGCGTGCCTACCATCCCTGTCTTTTATCTGTATTTACTTCCTTTGTTCTTGTTTATGTTCATTACTTGTTATCTTGTACATGTTTGACAAACAAATAAAATAAAACAAATAAAACAATATTCATGCTGTGCTTATATAGTATTGTTGTGTATTCTAGAGAAAGGTCAATTGGCAAATTTACAATCTGCAACAGGGAAGACAACTCTATAGGATCAATTGGACCTACATGTGCAATCCTCTTATCAATGCTTCATCCATCCCAGCAATTGTTTAGCTGTGTATTTCCCTGGGCAAATTACACAGGAATATCTGTGCAGATGTATCTTTATCTACAGCATTCCTACATTAATTGCCATTAATATGGCATCTTATTCTGCTGTATTATCATATGCCAATAACTTATAGTTGGAATGGAATCACCCTCAAGACCTGATAACAGCAACAGCAAATGTTCAATTTAAATCAGGGGTCTCCAGCCTTGGCAACTTTAAGATTTGTGGACTTCAATTCTTAAAACTGGAGAGCCTGATTTTACTTCAAATGTAACATTAGCTCACAAACAAAGTCCCCTTCAAAATTCAGATGTGCTGATACTCACATGGTAATTCACATCTGTCTCTCCTGACAAAATAAGCATTACTGTACCCAAATGAGGAACTGTATAGGACAAGAATAGTGTAATCCTCCCCTTATACATTGTACATCTTCCTTGCACTGAAATTATGATTTCAGCACCTGGCCTTCACAAGGCTCTAACAGAGCTATTTCACTGAGCTTTACCAGGCACTTTATTTCATTAGGTTACAGCCTTTCTAAAATGACTGATTTTGTCAGACCCTCTTTAGCTGGAGGGCACACCGATATATTTGCTAGCAAAAGGGTTAATGGATTCAGCCTTAGAAAAATGCACTGCTTTAAAGGCTTATAATATGATGGATAGTGAACCGCATACACACTAGTAAACAGAGGTGAAAAACAAATTAATTGAAAGGTAGAGAGTTTATTGTTTGCTTCCCTTTTGATAGATGGATCTCATTATTTTTCTTGGGTAGACAAAGCCATAACAGTTCACCAAGGAAGGCAAAGTGGCAGTTTCAGGAAACTGCTTACAGATGGACAGCCAGCAGGCTAAAAATATTACTTCTTGTCCACCTCATCAATAAACCAACTCCATTCAGAATGGTAATTCTTCTTTCCTGCTTGCGCTGCCCTTTGTGAGGCAGAAAGGATGTTATTGATAATAGGGGGATGTTCAACAAAATATATACAGTGGCACACACTCATTTGCTAAGGTAAATCCATACTGAGTAGCTATGCCATCTTTTAATTCCATTATTTAAAATGGCAGCAGGCCATTGTTGATGTCTTAAGAGATTGTGCTGATCCTGTATTTGTATTTTGTTGCTAGCTTATTAATGATTAATGGTACAGATTTATTATTTGCCTAAATTTAGATGTTGTGCATTCTACGTTGAAAATACTTATTTTTCCCATGGCCTTATTAATTTCAACCTATATAATGTTGATAAAGTTTCATAACCATTGTTGCTTTAAGAAAAGTTGAAAACTTAAAACAAAAAATGAAGAAAATGAATATAAATTATAATACAAATTATAAAATAAAAAAGATAAAAAAGAAATGAGGCTGTATAGAACAAATTAAAGAAAATGCTTGTTAAAATACTTCCACAGCACTAATATCTTGAAAGATATTTGAATTCTTAAATGGCCAAATGAAATATTCCCCCCCCCCCCCAAAAAAAGAAAGAAATGAAAAGTGTATTGTTAAGTGTTAACAAGCCATGCTTTAGGCAGGTGTCTCTAAAAGAAGCAGCTGGAACTTGATGAAACCAAAAGAACAGCAGATATTATTAAGCCTGGTGGAACAGTGAAGAACCAATTTGTGTGATCACATGTTTCACAGTTAACCATAAGCTGTTCTTACTGTTCCATCTAAATAAACTTGAAATTCAAAGTACAATTAAAATTAAGTAAACACATGCTACAGTAAGTGAGACAACCTACAAAGGCTGGATGAGAACATTAGTCCACTTCTATGTGACTGTGACATTACCTGTTTTACATTTACATCTTGGAATGATTTAGATTACAAGACTAATTTTGGATAATAATAATAACGCATAAGGTTTTCCATCCTGTGTTAACAACTGGAGACTCTGCCCTATTTAAAATTTTATCCATAACAAATATACAATGAATTCCTTATGGCCAATTATATTTGTGAACTTCAATATATATTAAATCACTGGAGATTTAATAAATGATTAAAATGTTTCTTCTTATGTACAGGACTGGAGCTATAGTGCAACTATTATTTAGGGGATGAAGGAAGATTAAAAAAGGAGTATAAACTCTCTCTGTTTAACATCTAAAAAAAAAGCAATTGACCACAAGTGAGGAAAAAAACCTGAAAACCTATATAAAGCTACAACAAATACACATCTTAAAATATTATAATTTGATGAATATAAATACATCAGTCTACAACTATGCAGCTATGAAGCTATGATTTTGACTGATCCAAAACTATAAAAAAATAAAATGATAGGTGCCTATTATCACATTGAAGCCCTCTTCTTACAATAAGTCAAGGAGAAAGCTCATATATTAACAAATTAAAATCAATTTGTATGCTGCCTCAAAAATAGAGGCAAGTGTCAGTGGGTTAGAGATTAAAGAAACAGCAAGCTAAGAAGAATAAACAGATAAACCATAAATAAGGAAACTTAGTAGCACTTTGGAGAAAATAAAGAAAATAAAAAGAAAATGAAGTTTAATCACAATTATAAGATGGATCTTCAATAATAAATCAAACCATAGCCTACCCTACCAGCGCCACAGATATCTATATTCTAGATCCCTGTGCTGGAATACAGTAGACCAGATTCCCAGAAGGAAGGGGGTGCATTTCAGAGAAATAAGAGGCAGCTTGTACCAGATATTATATGTGAGGGAATGAGGATGAAGATGGCCCTCTCCCTAATAGTTTATCAGAGTATGCGGATAGTAGAGTACTTCAATTTGGCAAAATTCTGTCTAAAAATGTGGAACAATAAAGAATTTAGGTTGGAAGAATCACCATGTATCTTTCCTAGTTTATGAGCCTGATAATCCCTTTACACTTGGGATCTGGGGAGAAACAATTCTTCATATCTTACTGATCAGGTGTAAGTAGGAGAAGGCAATCCCAAGGATATCTATTACCTAACCACAATGTTTTTAAAGTTAGCAACCATAACCCAGAAGGTTATTCTAACTCCCAACCTAACTCAGATTAACTCTATATGCAATTAAATTTAATCAAAAGCAAACTCAGGACTGAATAGCCTCTTTTGTAGCCATGAATGTACACCACATATATATCTTTTCCTTGGCTCAATCTGGAAATTATAAAATATAGAAACCCTTCCTGGCACAATTAATCTAACAATATTATATACATTGCATTTCCCAGATAAGTAAAGTTGCAAGATATTAAATATTGTCTATCATATTCAATATAGATTGCAGTAATTTTTTAAAAAGATCCATTGAAAGAGAAAGCTAATTTTGGATTTTCTAAATTTCTAGCTAAGGTAAAATAGTATTGATCTATCATTTATTGCCAGCATCTGATTCTAATGAATCATTTTTAATCTCTTAAAATAAAATCTACGCTATTTCTGATTTGTTTTGTTGCATAATTCATCATGAAATAAATGAAGTATACTGCAGTTTTATATTTTTAACCAATTCTTCTGAAAAAACAAGCAATTGGAAAGAACTGAAATAAACAATAAAGAACACAAAGGCCTCTTTGTTATTGACCCACAATAAATGCAATTGATTTAGTCAATTTGCAGACAATTAACTACTTTTCTAATGCGAGTCCAAATGTAACAGAGCATTAAACAAGGATTAAACCTATCCAATATTTATTTTTGAATATTAGGAAGCCAGGGAAAGTTAAATTTGTCAAAATTGATGAAAAAGAAACTATAATAATACCAGTCTTAATGGCAGATTGGCACAGGATGAAGAAAAATGCCTGCATCTTGAATTTATTATACGTCTTCTACCAATTTGATGCCCCCCCCCCCAATTCTAGCTATGTTGTCATGTTCTTATTTTTGTACTGGATTTGTTTTATATTGTAGTTTTTTAATGTGAGCTACCAAAAATCATTTTTATTGTAGTAGCATAGAAATACAGTATGTTAAAAAACAATTAAATAATAAAAAAGAAATGTAATTTAAATGAAAGAAAAGCATTCAAAGGAAACCTGCCCATCATTTTGTTGTTGTTGTTGTTGTTGTTGAGTCACTAAGTCATGTCTGACTCTTCATGACGTCATATAGACCATAGCATGCCAGGCTCCCTAGAAAAAACAGAACTCAATGCCTTCTCTATGAACAGTGCAAAGTAGGTGTAGAAGTTTGTACACCCTTTAAGTGAAGACATTGAGCAAATCAGACCTTGAAAACTACAGAACTATCTCACTGCTATCCACTACAGGTGAGATCTTTGCCTAAATTCTTCTGAACAGATTGGTCATTATCTTGGAAAGGAATCTCTCAGAAAAGCAATGTGGTTTCTGGTCAGAATGGAGTTGTGATGACCCAGAGCTGGGCATGGAAACAACACAGCCAGAACGAAGGCTTAACTCCCCTTTATTGTTTCAACTTTCCCTCAAAAGTCCCACTGTTCACTGCAAGTCCAGGTGCCAACCTCTAACCACGCACCTCCAATAGGTCCTGACTGCTATTAATCCAGAGGAGCAGCACAGTTCTGAGAGCAGCCGCAGGCCAAGGAATTTGGCTTCAGAGAGTTCTTGTCACAGGAAGAGTTCCCTGAGGCTGCAGCACCACCCGAGTATAACTGTGTCACTGCAACTTCATACATAGTCCTCTGCTGATCCTGCTTCTCCATTCTCTTTGCTTGGGGATCAGAGAGGGAGGTAATTACTTGTCACCTGAGCTCCGTCGCTCTTCTGCTCCACTGCCTGCCCTGTCCTCCCGTCTCACCTGCACTCCCTCCCCCTCACTGGTGACCCTTCCTGGGCCCCAGGACTGCCTCGTCCTGCTCCTCCGATCATTCCTCCATCGGCCATAGTTCTGTCATGTTTTCCTCCTCGGACTCAGGCTCCGACGGGGCCATGACAGGAGTACATCAGATATGATACCATATTTCTCTAACAATACGCGCCCCCCAATAGGAAGGCCCAGCATGTTTTCTAGGCATAAGGTGAAATTAAGCCCCTCCCCCAAAATTTAGGCCTATTTTAAAACATGCAAAATTATGGGGGGGAAGGGCAGGGGGGAACTTGCCGTTAGGAGCATCCTGTGGGCAGCCATGCCTCACCACCAACCATTCCTAACGGCCGATCATGGAAGAATGTGGAGAGCTCCCTAACCCTGCCATGCATCTTTGCTGCAGACTCAGGTATGGTGCTGGCTACAGGCTGGGTCAGCAGGAGGGTAGTGGTGGGGCACTTTACATCACGGGACCTTCGGCACCCACCACTGCCGCTTTCACTGCCGTTGCTTTCCCTTCTTCCTTTGCCACAGCTTATGCCGCATTTGGAGTGCTGCCATTGGTCAAGACGCAGAGGACAGAGTTCATGCTGGACATTATGGAGAAGTGGCCCTTCCAGCAGGTGGAGGAACGGTTCGAGCACATTCCTCTATCAGCAGCGTTTCAGCCGCCTCTCTGGCAGGGGAGCCGCTTCCATAGCTTCCAAGGTTCCTGCCAGTGGTGGCGCCTCTCTTGCTAGCACTGTCTCCAACAACAGTGGCAGCAGTGGTAGGACAGACCCTTCTGCTGACGAGAACCACCTGCCCTCCTGCAGGAGCATCACTTTGCTTGACAGCAGCTGCGTCAGCAACATCCTGAAAGTCGGTAAGTCATTTGGGCTTCAGTGGGTGGAAGTGGCGGTGGGAGGGTAATGCCATCATTTCTCTCCCCCCCATGTCTCGCTTTGCTTCCCGCCCTAGAGCTTCAGGTCATGGTCTCATCACCTGCACAGTCAGGCGCTCTCCCCTTGCTCCTACTGCCCAAACCCCCGCTCCCCTTCTTTTAAGTTTTCTTTATTCTCATTCCCTCCGTCAGTTCCCTAGGAATACAGAATGGCTGGGCAGCTTCCTCCCCCCCAGTAGTTTTAAAAAGGGAACCATCTATCCATTTTGCCCTTCGAGCAGAGGCAAACCTTCCAATCCAAACATAAGAGAAAGGGAATCATCCTACAGACCCTTAGCACCCCCTTAGAAGTATGAATTAATGAATGAATCAGCAGGAGAATCCTCTGGGAAGCTTGACAGGGAAAGAAGGAAGGGGGAGGGAGAGAGGGAAGAGTGTCTTTGGGATTTGCCAGGAAAAATCCAGGAGGTGGATTTCCATCCTATTTCTGTCCTTCAAGGCGATGAAGGTGGGGAGTGCATTAAAGGGGGTCCTAAGGGTCTGTAGGATGATTCCCTTTCTCTTATGTTTGGATTGGAAGGTTTGCCTCTGCTCAAAGGGAAAAATGGATAAATGGTTCCCTTTTTAAAGCTATCGGGAGGGGTGGAGAGGAAGCTGCCCAGCCAGTCTGTATTCCTAGGGAACTGACGGAGGGAATGAGAATAAAGAAAACTTAAAAGACGGGGAAAAGGTCTACTGGGGGGTTTCAGGCAGCTGGAGCAAGAGGAGAGTGCCTGACCGTGCAGGTGACGAGACCATGACCCGAAGCTTTGGGGCCGGAAGCTTCCACACACCAAAACCCGAATGACTCACCGACTTGCAGGACATTGCCGATGCAGCCGCCGTCAAGCAAAGTGATGCCCCTGCGGGAGGGCAGGCGGTTCTCATTGGCAGCGGAGTCTGTCCCACCGCTGCTGCTGCTGTTGTTGGAGACGGTGCTGGTGAAAGAGACACCACTGCCGGCGGGAACCGTGGAAGCTACAGAGGTGGCTCCCCCACCTGAGAAGCAGCTGAAACACTGCCGGTGGAGGAATGCGCTCAAACCGTTCCTCCACCCACTGGAAGGGCCACTTTTCCACTAGCGCCGTGATGTCCAGCAGGGACTCCGGTCTCTCCGTCTTGCCCAATGGCAGCACTCTGAATGCGGCATAAGCTGCAGCAAGGGCAGAAGGAAAACCAACGGTGGCGGAGGAAGCGACAGCAGCAGGTGCCATTGGTCCCGTGATGCAAAGTGCCCCGCTGCCACTGAGGCTGACATCCATGCCACCACCGCCCACCCGCTGACCCGGCCTGCAGCCAGTACCATAACCGGGTCTGCAGCAAAGGTACTTAGCATGGGTAGGAAGCTCTCCGCGCTCTGCCATGATCAGCTGTTAGGAGCGTCTGGTGGCGAGGCATGGCTGCCCACGAGGCAGTCTAGGCATGGGGGGGAATTAATTCACCCCTGAATAGACAGCCTAGCCATTTTTTTCTGGGGTCAAAAGAAAATAAGGCCCGGCCTTATTTTCTGAGAAATACGGTATTTGCCATGAGGCAAGTCCAGAAGAAGTGCATCTAGTAAAACAAGTCTCTTTACTATGTCTTCACTGACCTGACAAAGGCATTTGACATTTGAAACAGGGTGGCTTTCTGCATCATCCTGAGATGTTATGGATATCCAGGAAATTCATGAACTCCATAACACAAGTTGTTTACTACAGTGTTACATCAGCTGTATTTGTCTTTTCCAATGGAATAAAACAGTGCTAACACTGGTCCTATTCAATCTGTTCTTTACTCGAATGTTGTCAAAATCTGTCCAGGATGTGTCCAGGATCTGAAGGAGGGAATGTACATTGGGTAACAATTGACAGCTCTCTCTTTGACCTTCGCTGCTTGAATACACAGAGTACCAGAGTACCAAGCTGGAGGTCTGAGATTATGAGAAATCCACCACCACTGATTCCTCGTTATCAGAAGCCAGATGAGATGAATGGGACATGTCATCAGAATGAATAACTGCCATATGCTTCAACAATTGCTCACCAGTGTACTGATGTCTGGGAAGAGACCTCAAGGTCAACCATGCAAGCACTACAAAGACACTATACAAGAAACTCTTCACCAGTGATTCTCAACCTGTGATATATCGACCTTGGGGGTCCATGATGTCACAGGAGATCCACGAAGGCTTAAAGAAATGTTATGATTTAAATCTTGGATTAGGTCTTGGTGGTCCGTGGCCATGTCTTGTGACCACAGAAGGTATTTAGAGGGGCTCTGTGGTGAAGAAAAAGCTGAGAACCACTGCTCTATACTACTTTGCTACCAGCCAAAGGTAGAAGCTGCAGCTGTTGATCAAACAGCTCCTGTGAGCTCCTGTGCTATAAAGCCTCCATTGGCTTTCAAGTCGGGTGCCACTAAAAACTGATATAAAACCATAAATGGTTTCATAGAATAAGTCACAGAGACTACAACAATGGACTTCCAGTGTTCCTGCTGTACTTCCACACTGGGACTGCTGAGTGTTCACATATGAACTGCACAACAGTGTCTTCTTCAAATCCAAAATATTACTATATATGTTAATAGGAACAAAAGATTATTCACTTGTTAAAAGCCTAAAATTACCTAGGTGAAATCAATTCCATAAATAAGCAGGTATTTTGACCAGTTTTATCTCTAAGGGTGTGACTGTTGAATTCTCTTCTTTCTACCATTAGCTTTTCTAAGAAGCTGTCTGAACATTTGAAAATGAAGATAATTACAGATAAGTACAAAGCAATGAATGACTATGGGGGAAAAGGTCTCTGAAATACTTCTGGCTTGCAGTCTACCATTGTGTGAAGTATTGTTGAGAATAAAAATTACATGGAACTGTTAAAGTCAGGCAGTATGTGGAAGATTAAGAAAAATTTCTGCTACACTTGCATAAAAAATGGACAGAGCCACAGATCACTGCAAATGACCATCTGAAAAAAATTAACTGATGATGGACTGGTTTCCACAGAACATTGTCACTTATATTTTAAAAAATGATCTTAATGAGATTGCTGCACCCCAATGTTCCTTATGAATTAACCTTGTATATAATGCTTCACCCCAATAATCTCTGGAGTAGAAACTCTCTACTTCCTACCCTACTCTGGGTTGCAGCTGGTAGAACAGCTGAATAATGAGGTTAGACAAAATGTTCCATTCTGACAACTATCCCATTTAGATTATTCCCCCTGTCCTGAGCTGGAGTGTCCAAAATGTTTATGCTATGAGACTTAAACTTGCCTTCCCTGAGTAAGAATGCAGTCCAGAAATTAACACATCCATTAATTGGATGATAATTATGGCTTGTCCAAAATAATCTGAAACAGGACCATATAAGTAGTCACATAGTAAACTTGTTTTTTTGGGGGAAAGAGAGCGGTCCAGGTATTTTTGAAATTAGAGGACATTTCCATAAATCCTTCATTATGATCAGGTCACTGTCTGTCCTTGGAGTTCTCCCTGTCTGTGACTCACTATAAGAGAAAAAACAGAGCTGTTTCATCAAATTTCCCCCAGGTACCTGCTGATAGACCAGGACAGATTTCAAAGGATGCCTAGGAGATCTCCTGAACCTTTGGTGAGTAGTTCTGTGGTGAGCCTTTTTGACCTAAGACATCTAAGATGATACTGGGTCTTGTCAGATTTGTCCTTGAGCATCCTCTCCCTGTTTGCTGACCCAAGGAAGTTCTTTGGTTACTGAGGAGGTCTGGGAGATAAAATGACAAAGGACACCATAAAGCAGCACTCTGGGATAGAACAAAGAAGAAATGTGACCCAAATATGGATAAAAGTTCATAACTGAGTATACACAATAACAGCAAGCTTGATCTCAAGAGATTTACTATCCATAAATTAAACTGCACTATTTCCCCTTTTAATGTGGTTTTTTAAAATACCTTTATTCTTGTCCTTTAGGGTGGCTATGTTTTATGAGACAAATTTGTCCACCTGCCAATGTAATCAAGTATATCTTCTGGAGTCCTCTACTACTTCTACAGATTATATTGTGAAGATGAATTGCTCATGCTCAGTAGATAAAATATGGCAGGAAATTCTACATTTAATTCTGTGCACCTCTTCATTGGCTTCCATTATTCTTTTCACTAAAGGTAAATTATTTGGAAGAGAGCAAAGACTCCTTCCTTCAAGTTTATTTGCATACATGTGATCAAGAGTTAGTGTTCAGGACCAGTGAAGAAATTTCTTTGGAGATTCCTAATCAACCTTGGCAATATATTCTGATGAAAATCTATTCATCTCTGAAGCTTTCCAACATTAAAAATGTATCACTTCTTATACTAGGAAGTAATAAAACCATAAACTTTTCCAAATAAGATGGATTCTGAGAAGAGACCCAAGGCCTGTCTTATAAAATGCAGATTATATTCAATTTATGATGTGATTATTCCATATAATGACCTATTTGCTTTACTTATGGTTCTTTCCCACATAAATATAACTCTTAAATAAAGACGACCTCCTGTTGTACCTCAGCACATTAATTTCATTGCTTATGCTCTTTGATTCATCATTTAGGTAGATTTGAATAATTTTCACTGTGCAACTAAATCGCTTCTGGATGACACAGTAAGCGGTCTGAAAAATAAATTGCTCATATGGGGAATTACATTTAAAATCTTCACCTTGTTTTGTAGCAAGAAAGGTAAAAAAATGGAGTTTAATGTGAGCAAGATTCAGTTCAGATAACTAAAAGGGATCAATTCTTGAACAAGAAATAACAAGAAAGGGTTTTTGCCAGGTTTCTCTTCCAGCGTTCCCAGCATGTTTTAGGATACCAAAATGTCCTATTCCAGGTAAATAAGGTATGTGCCAAAACTTCCCTTACAGCATTGTTCTATTAGAAATTCTAATATATTTTGGATAAAGTTCTAATTTTAATTTTTCTGGAGAAAAGCTCTGGATCTTTGTTCCACAATGATCAAACATTTCATAAATGCAGCATTCCCCTATCAAAGACTTTCCATGCTAAAAAAAAAAGAAAGTGGACTTGTGGAATGTCTCCTTCTCATATCTGACAGGAATGAGTGACAACATCCTTTTTTAAAAATAATAATAATTTCAGACCAGAGCTGGAAACCTGGGAAATTGAGGATCAGATTCAGACCTTCTTGGAACTTGGGGAAATTCTAAATTTATTCACTGTGGTTGTGTCTATCAAAACCAGATTCCATGGTTGTGATTCTTTTTCATCAACATTGGCCACAAAGTCACTGTGTGATTTTGGGCCAATCATTTTTCTAAGCTTTGGGAAGAAGGCAAGGGCAAATCACTTTTGAAAAATGTAACCAAGAAAATTGCAGGGGGAGTCACAGAAGTCAAAAGTGATATGAACTGATCTCAGGTTGATTGAGAGATTCAAGACTGTTGACCTCAAACGATGTTTTGAAATCTATTGTTTTAATTTTATGTTTACATTCTGACAAACAGAAATATGATACTAGTTTTTACTTTGTGATCTTTGTGGTTGCACAGTCTGCTGTGTAGATAAAAATAAAAACAAATAACAAATTGAAAAAAAAATCATAATACTATTATTAGTAGCATGTTTATGTAATCCCTAAATATGACTGTTAGCTTGATATACATGAAACCTACTGAACAGCACAGAATGAATATAAAGCAAGCTATTTTTTTAACAACACTAGCAACATGCTAGACCAAAATCCTAAGATGTGTTTCTAGAACCGAAAAACTTTGGAATGTGAAAGTCCTGATGTTAATGAACATTATGTTGATATTGGGACTAGGTGTCGGGCTCATGCTGGAGACGTTCTGGGAGCCCGGCAATCAGGAGTGCTTGTCCTTCGAGTCTGCTCCTCGCTTGCCAACTGGTGAACATGATTGCAACCAGCTGTTCGGCACAGAAGGAGGATCGACAACGTGCAGAGAGGCTTGGTAACCATGGACATGTCTGCTATGCTGCACTGTTAGAGCAATGGAGCTTCTGGCTGGGTGGTGGGGTTGTAGGTGATGGGTTTGTTGACATTAGGCATATGTAGATGCGGGGTGGAGGTGAGGATAATAAAGGATGGGTGTAGGTTAGCTGGGTGGGATTGACAGATAAGTATAATAAGCACTGAGAGGCAGTTGCTCTCAGTGCCAGCTTTATTTGGAATTGATCCAGTGTTGCCTTTTGGGACTGTTGTGAAAATAAACCCTGGTTACTGCGAATTACCATTGTGAGAACTGTGGTTTTTCAGTACAAATCCTCAGATACCCAGTGGGGCTGACACTCTGAAAATAGTTCTGAAAATTGTTCTGAAAATAGTTCTGAAAATCGTTAATTTTTAGTTTTCTATATATCTGTATTTTATTATAAGGTAAGTTGCCTAGAATCTAAAAGTGAGGCAGGATATACATTGTAGTAAGAGAATGAACAGCTGCACTGGAAAATGTGGCAAGTGGTGAGGTGCATGATCAATTCAATTGATCGATTCAAGTTGCCTCTTTTGTTTCCGCTGCTCTCGCCTTCTAGCAGCTCTGTGCACACGCACACTGGGAACAGGCTCCCCTGGGTCCTCTGCTTCACGCTGCTTCCAGACTCAGAAGGCTCCAAAGGCAGCACCCAACTCCCAGATGGTCCTGGCCCCATCCCTGCTTCAGATGCAGGACCTTCGTCCAAATCACCTCCAGACTCCCTGACTGGTCCCCTTTCTTCCCCACTGTCTGATTCCACTGCCGTCTGCACCGGCTGCCGGCGAACCACAACATGAATAAAGATTATTCTGAAAAATTAAGTTGCATGAACAGAAAACAGCACCTCAGAAAGGGCCTCAGGAGATGGCTTTAATGTTTACTGAGGTACATATAGTAAGAAACAATCATTCAGGCCACCATTAGGAGTTCCAGCAATTGCAGTATTCTGAATGGAATCCAAAAATGGTTTGGAAGTCACTGAGGGCTCACCTTTTAGGGATTACACTTACCTGCAACTGCCAAGTTCCTAAAAGCCATTTTGAGGAGACCATGTTGCATTTCAAATACCCCTTTTGAGTACTGAATCAAGGTTCCATTCATTGTGGCTTAAAACTAGCTCTATAATTTAAATTATGGGATATAACTAATATTGTCTAAAATTTTAATAATCACCAGCATTCATGACAAGCCATAATGATAGCAAAAGGACAATATGGGTATCATGACATAAGTGACATAATTATGCAATTTGTGATAGTTGCATCATAATGTGTGAAATAAATACAAGCTGAAACTCGAAAAATTGGAACATCGTGCAAAAGTTCATTTATTTCAGTAATGCAACTTAAAAGGTGAACCTAATATATGAGATAAACTCATTGCATGCAAAGCAAGATAGTTCAAGCTGTGATGTGTCATAATTGAGGTGATTATGGCTTACAGCTCATGAAAACCCCAAATCCACAATCTCAGAAAATTAGAATATTGTGAAAAGGTTCAATATTCTAGGCTCAAAGTGTCCCACTCTAATCAGCTAATTAAGCTATAACACCTGCAAAGGGTTCCTGAGACTTTAAATGGTCTCTCAGTCTGGTTCAGTAGGAATCACAACCATGGGAAAGACTGCTGACCTGACAGTTGTGCAGAAAACCGTCACTGACACCCTCCATAAGGAGGGAAAGCCTCAAAAGGTAATTGCAAAAGAAGTTCGATGTTCCCAAAGTGCTGTATCAAAGCTGATTAACAGAAAGTTATGTGGAAGGGAAAAGAGTGGAAGAAAAAGCAGCAGAGATGACCGCAGGATTGTCAGGAAAAGGCCATTCAAAAGTGTTGGGGACTTTCACAAGGAGTGGACTGAGGCTGCAGTCAATGCATCAAGAGACACAACACACAGACGGATCCTGGACATGTTTTATTCCTCTTGTCATGCCGCTCCTGAACAACAAACAACATCAGAAGTGTCTTACCTGGGCTAAAGAAAAAAAGAACTAGTCTGTTGCTCAGTGGTCCAAAGTCCTCTTTTCTGATGAGAGCAACTTTTGCATCTCATTTGGAAACCAAGGACCCAGAGTCTGGAGGAAGAATGGAGAGGCACACGCTGCAAGATGCTTGAAGTCCAGTGTGAAGTTTCCACAGTCTGTGTTGATTTGGGGAGCCATGTCATCTGCTGGTGTTGGTCCACTGTGCTTCATTAACTCCAGGGTCAATGCAGCCGTCTACCAGGAGATTTTGGAGCACTTCATGCTTCCTTCCGCAGACGAGCTTCATGGGGATACTGACTTCATTTTCCAGCAGGACTTGGCACCTGCCACACTGCCAAAAGCCCCAAAACCTGGTTCAATGACCGTGGGATTACTGTGCTTGATTGGCCAGCAAACTCACCTGACCTGAACCCCATGGAGAATCTATGGGGCATTGCCAAGAGAAAGATGAGACATGAGACCAAACAATGCAGAAGAGCTGAAGGCCGCCATTGAAGCATCTTGGTCTTCCATAATTCCTCAGCAGTGCCACAGGCTGATAGCTTCCATGCCACGCCACATTGAGGCAGTAATTGCTGCAAAAGGGCCCCAAACCAAGTACTGAGTACATATGCATGCTTATACTTTTCAGAGGTCCGATATTGTTCTATGTACAATCCTTGTTTTATTGATTGCATGTAATATTCTAATTTTCTGAGATTGTAGATTTGGGGTTTTCATGAGCTGTAAGTCATCATCATCATCACAATTATGACAAATCACGGCTTGAACTATCTTGCTTTGCATGTAATGAGTCTACCTCATATATTAATTTCACCTTTTAAGTTGCATTACTGAAATAAATGAACTTTTGCACGATATTCTAATTTTTCGAGTTTTACCTATATGTCATGTCACTTATATAGGTTAGATTATAACACATTTCATCATTGGCTACCTTTTCCCTTGCCTTTGCACTTGTTTTCAATGGATCTCTGCCATGGCCAATCCTCTTGAAGAGTTTTATTTTACGTTATAAAAAGTAAACTGAAGGGTATATGAATAACTGTCAATTCACTTCTCAATTCCTGATTTACAGGGGCTGTAAAGGGCTACTAAATAATAGATATTGGATATTGAATTTCAGAAAGGCTGAAGTGCAGACAAGTTTATTATCACTGAAGTATTTATTTTAGCTCACACTGTAAGAATAGCTTTAGTGCAGTTCAATCTTTTTACTCTTGGCCCCATTGAACAAGAAAATTAGTAATATCCCTATTCATCAATGTGTGTGTGTGTGTGTGTGTGTGTGTGTTAGAGAGAGAGAGAGAGAGAGAGAGAGAGAGAGAGAGAGGGAGAGAGAATAGTCAATCATATATTACTTTTTAAAATATTGTTCATGTTATCTTTATTATTTCTTCTTTAGTATTACCTCCTTCTTCCAACTAGTAACTTTTACAAAGAGATCAGCAGTGTAAAAGGATGTACATTTTACTTTCTTCCTATTAGATATTGTTTCTGGTGTAGTATCTATTGGTTACAAATACATTGTGCAGGTTATTGAAAATAGACTAAAATGTATTTTATTTTATATTATTTAGTATTCACATTTATTTTCATCTGAATCCAATCATTGCCAGACATATTGTATTACTAGTTTCATTGTATATTTGGACCAGATAAAGAGTAGGATAACTGTGGACAGATTTTTCTCTCTTTGACAAGTACACTATTAGACAAATATGGCCTGACGCTATTAAAGGAGAACTTTCCAATGTTATTGTTCATTCAATAATTGTGCTGAAATCAAGATCAATTTCAAGTTATTTAAGTCAACCTACATCCACAAATTGTTGGTTTTCAAATTACCTCCAACTGCAACTGCTGAAAATCGATGAAACAGTAATAATAATAATAATAATAATAATAATAATAATAATAATAATAATAATAATAATAATAATAATAGTAATAGTAATAGTTATTATTTTAAAGTGATAAATATAAAAATCTATAGTATAATCTGCAAAGTTATACTAAATAAATGTAAGTTATGAAAAAGCATAACATAAGCAAAAAGCAAGAATACTCACAACTTAACAATACTTCCAGAACCAGAAATTGTTTTGATTTGGTTTTGATGTACTTTGTAAACCATTTTTAAAATAAATGCATAAAATATGAATTCATTTTATGCGCCTCTTAATGAACACAATTTGTACAACATAATTTTCCTAGTAAGTATATGGTTTGCTATTATTCTTCATGTAATCCCCCTGAAGGACAACATCAGGCAAACGTAAAACAAAAAATGCTCACATCTTTTCTAAAAATGAAAAATATGAATTTGGCAAAGTCTGGTCTTAGGGTCTGAAGGCACCCCTTGGAGGTTACTCAAGTGAGTAATTCCATGGACAAAAAAACTAAACATGACTATAGTTACTTGAACCAGCTTTTCTAGAAACTAGATGACATCCTAAGATAGTCTAGGTTAGGTATCACTAAGGAGGGAGCTTTACAAAGTCACCCAGCATCCCTTTATCTTTAAAACAGTTCAGCTAAGTGAGAAAAGGCATCTAGATTTTCTAACCAGTTTAAAAACAAGACAGTAATTAAGGCATTTGTCTCATTTTAATTGGGTGAAGTAAAATCAGATTTAACCACCCTGATTCACTACCATCATGCATAACAGAAAGGTGTGTGTGTACATATATACATATACATATATTTAAACATTATTTAAATACTGTAGGTATACTCTACCAACAGAGTAGGGTACTCTGAACAATAAGGTTTAGTTGTGAAAACCACCTATCAATGGGGATTTCTTTAAAAATGTAAGTAAAATGTAATTCAATGAAACCAGTTGCAACATTATAATCATTCTTGCCAGGAAAGAACCACTTAGCCTCTTTGTTAAGTCCTTCAACTAAACAAAGGTTACTAGATTACAATTCCTGGTTTTTAAAGCTTTAAAACATGATTCTTGCAATGACTGTGTAGGCAAGAACAGACATGAATAAATACATTGTACAGTGTAAGCCTTTTACACTTTTACTTTTACAGTAGCTGCTAGTCCCCAAACTCCAAAGATTTTCCTAGAATGAAATGTTGGTTTAAGTATTGTTCATATTTAATGCAATTATATGATGAACTAGAGACATCCTGAATGCTCCCTTTAGTTATCAAAAATATCAGCTCATGCATTATGTAGTATAGCACTCTTGCGAAGACAGGATGTAATATTAATAAGATAAATAAATGAAGCATGGGATATAAAAAGAGCAGGCTACAATAATAGAGGAAAAAGAATTTTGGCTGGAATCTTTGTGTACATATTCATTTAAGCCTACAAAGGTTGGATATTTTTTTCAAGGAATAAATCAGAGAGTTAGAAATGATGGACACTAAACACAATGGGATCCCTCTTGATATTTTACAAAATAGCTTGTTTTATTTAACTGCCAAGCACCCTGCTGACTGAACCACAGTTTGAATTCCTAGTAATAGCTCAAATAAACATGAGGGAGTGCCTATCTCAAGCAAGATCCAGCAAGTGGGAGAATTTTGAGTCCCTTCAATTAAACAATGTCACCTCTGTAGACCTCAGAGATGTATCTCTCTATAGCATTGCCTGGCCTCTGGAATATTTCTGCTCCAAAGCAGAATGGCTCCCATTCTGATGAAATACACTGAAAACCTGACTATTCTCCCAGGCCCTGCAGGGCAGTGGATGATCTCATTAAGGTTTTCTTGTGGGATTTGGTTGTGTTCTGTATGTTCTCTGAATGTGTATCAACCGTTTCTTTACAGTACTTCATTGTTCTGGCATCTTAAGTCAATTGAAGCCAGGTAATTAAAGAAAGGAAGGACGAAAGATACACAATCGTCATTGTGTTATTTTTAAGCATATTAATTTTTGGGAAACTGAAAAAAAAAAGTTGTTTTCAGAAAGTACAACTGTGATTGAGCTATTTCTTTTCCATTTGGTTGTAGGTTTTTTTTTAAGGTACTTGTCATTTTGTTATTATAGGTAGAAGAAATAGAGGTTCAATTTGCAGGCACATTGTTCGAAATGGATAAACTTTACAGGTAGTCATCAATTACCACCATTTGTTCAGGGACTAAAGCTATGGTAGCACTGAACAAATGCTAATTACACCTGTTCGCTGAAGTTACACCAGCTGAATGCCTTCACAATCATGCTATCAAAATTTGGATACTTGGCAGTATCACAGGTTCTTTTTAATCTGTACCCAGATTGATTGACTTTAAAGCTCAAAATATCCATCAAAAGCACCGACTCTAGCCAACTAGATTTTTATATCTCATTCTAAGGATTGGAAAGATGTTTTATTGTGGGGAAAAAAATCTAAGATGCCAAAGTGAAACATACTAACATATATATGTGAGTTCTTTCTATGTCTATTGTCTCAAAACTATACTGTATTCGCATTATTGTTAACACTAAACAGTAATCTCTATACTATATTATTCTACTATTATTACATCTTATTCTATAATGAGGAGTCCTTGGTGCTCTCTGAGGATGGTTGTTTTCTTGCAGACTTTTCATTACCCAAACTAGGTAACATCATCAGTGCATCCCACATTTCAACTCCGAGCTACAAATATTATCCTTTATGGTAGCATATACTATTACTTCCACTGCTATGCTATATTATACTCCATTGATAATAGATTTTAATCTTTGTTATTATTCTACTACTAGTAGTAGTTAACAGCAGTGCTTTTCCTTGTGGACCTTGATCTATAGAAGCAACCCTCCCATTTCCCTTTCTCCCTCCTCCTCCTCTCCTCCTTTTTTCTAAGACTGGATCTACTAAGCTTCCAAATAGCTGCATTCTCTGTGATGATTAGGAATTCTGCAACCTGTTGTCTAAAAACACCTGGAGGTGATGCTGTGATAAAAATTTCCAGAAACAATACACAGAACAATAAAGCAACAAAACAAAATGCGTTATTCCCTCTTCACTTTCCATTCCTCACACACCCCATGAGGTGAGATGAGAATTTTTTGGAGCAGGAAAGAAAGAATCTTTTGGAGCCAAAGAAATTGCATTGTGGAATAGATCTTTCTTTACCTGATCTTGTATGGAGATTTGGGAATGATAAAGGAAGTCCTATCAAGTTTTTTTTTTAGAATTAAATATAAATAAAGAATGTAAGGCAGATCTTGTTTTTGGAAATATTAGTGATATTTAGCGGATTAACTTTAAATTAAATTTAAAATTGGATTAAATTTAAGATCTGTGTTTTTAATTAAAAAAATCAAGGCTTTTTAAAAATTAGACTTGTATGGCTGTTGATCTTGCAAACACAGTTTAAAAAAATCAATATAAAGAAAACATACCGAAAATATAATTTAAAAAATTTAAAAAACACTTTAGCAAAACTATTCTACATTTACAGTAATAATATTTTAAAATCTAGAAGACTGTTATAATGAGCTATATTAGTAATTCATTTGCTTTTTCACTAATTGCCTTACTAATATATTAATAGTATAACCAGATTATCTATAATTAGGGCTCTGATTGCACCACATTAAGGATAAAAAAGGATTGACAAGATGTGGACTAGGCTAATAAACATTTTGGTAGATGTGTACTATATATAAATTCACTAGTGGGAAGCAAATGGGATGGGGGATTTGAAAACAGCACCTCTGGCTCTATGCTTTGGAATTATTAATATTTATATGTCAGCTTATATAAAACAGGAGTCTATAAAGGAAAATATCAAAAACATGAACAAAATGTATTTAGAAAATTAAAACTTACTAGTTTTTGGACTGAATGACCCATACAAATAATAAAAGCTCTTACTAAATTTTCAATCTCAATCTTCAGTTGACATAGAAAACGATGAGCAATATTCTACTCAGAATGATTTAGTTTTCATATTAGAGACTCTTATCAGACAAACGTCATTCATCATGGGACTCATGATCAATTTCACAGGATCTGTTAATTGTCAAGGCTTCAATAACAATTTAGTTTTTATTGATGGAATTACAAGAAATGCAAAGCAGATTAAAAATGACACATAAATGAGAAAGTTTATGTAATTTAACACTCTAGAATGTAATTGAGAAGGACCATGCAGACCGATTCAAACTCTTAATGTGGATCCACTATAGCAAAGATCAAAAGTCATATTTTGTGATTTAATTTCACATATAGTACTGTACTTAAGAGTGAGTGCTGCCAGTTTACTCATATATTTTTAAAACATTTGAACTATGCATATGGTATGAATGTTAACAATGTGTTTATCTACTGGACTTAATTAATGATAAGCAAATTACTTTCCATCAAGCTTTTAAGTAGCACAGGTTATTGCTCATCAGAAAACAGCACTAAGAACATCCATTTCTTATAAGCATAAAGGGTATATATCTTCCATTCATTCAAGAGGCACGGCTAGAAGCTTTCTCATGCTCCTTCCTGTAGCAGGAGGTCACTTTCAAAATGACCAGCCAGAAAGAGAACTTAAAGATCACATGAGAAAAGTAGAAATAAATTCAATATATGATACTATTTATAATTTGTTACCTGTATTGATGAGGCCCTAATATGTGGCATTTTTATTCCTTTTTAAAGTAGTCTAATGGATGCACTCTCTCCACAGAAAATGACCTTCACAATAAGACCAATGTATTATTTTCCTTACAGAGCAGTCAGGATATTGTACAGTAGAGTATATCAGAACTATCAGAATGATTGGAAACTATAATGAGTGGAAATTCATTCAGAAGACCCTCTAATCTCAGTTAGCACTCTCTTGATGAAAGTTTTGACTTCAAGCTAAGTGAGCAGTATTTAATAATGGGGAACGTAGATGACTACATGATAGTCCTACCTGCAGGAGATGTTGGTGTTGAAGGCAGCCAACATGAACGCTTCACTACAGGTAGTCCTTGACTTACAACAGTTCATTAGTGATTGTTCAAAGTTATAACGGCACTGAAAAAAGTAATGACTTATGACCGTTTTTCACAGGTACAACCTTTCCAGCATCCCCATGATCATGTGATCAAAATTCGGATGCTTGGCAACTGGTTCATACGTGTGACTGTTGCTGTGTCCCAAGATCATGTGATCACTTTTTGCGACCTTCTGACAAGTGAAGTCAATGGGGGAGCCAGGATCACTTAACAATCAAATATTTAATAACGGAGGCAAGAAAAGTCATAAAACGGGGCAAATTTCCTTTAACAAATGTCTCATTTAGCAAAAAAAATTTGGGCTCAATTGTGGTTGTACGTCAAGGACTACCCAGACTCCCCATGGAGCAAGGCTGTTCTACATCTTGTGGCTTGCTTGATACATGATTTGATTCACTTGCATATCATGGTCAGTCAATGCAGCTCTGCCGTGAAGTTGAGCTGCTGAAAAAGTTAATAAGAGCCTGTTGGAGATTGCAAAATCTATTTCTTTTCTTAGTAGATGTTGATAGCCTATGTCATGTCTGATTTATTACACATGTGTATAGATAGCATATTTGAAACATTAGGATCTGCTCTATGGTTTTGCTGCACATTCAGGGGAAGAGCTGAATCTGCTCAATTTTCACACCTGGGTCTAGATGATGGAATTTGCCTGTCCTAGGATTAGGAACTTCCCCCTTTCTTCATAAACATGCAGACTGTCCAGTCCCTTGCATAGAAGACATGAAACAAAATGGAATCACTCTGGGAAGGGAGCATGTCTCTCATCTCCACTGGATCCCTGGGCGCTGAATACCAAGCTAGCGCTAATCAGCTGTTTGCCTGAAGCCGAATCGCCGCTTTCCAAGTAAAGTTTGAAAACTAGCTCTGAAGAGAGCTCTCACAACACAACTCACTTCGACGAGTGGACTGAGTCGAAAGCTGGGGTAACTATATCAACAGATGCAAGGTTGATGATTCGGCAGACTCAGTCATGTGACAAGGAGGTGGAGCCTAACCTGGACTAGACTTTTGAAGCAGTCTAACGGAGAATGGACAAGAGTTTTGACAAATCGCCTATGTAGAGATGTCCCATTTGAAAACAGAATACGTACAGGCATTTTTGTGTTGATATCTTCCTTTTAATAAAAACTATTAATCAGCAGTCTTTAAAAAAAAGGAATAATAGTTAGAAATATAATCACTATATACTCCACTAATATACTCAGTAGGTGGTCTATAGCCTATAGAATTGGATGTTATTTGGTCAATTTGTGTGAGTTGGAAGATGGACTAAAACAACACTAGGCAGATTTGTTTAAATTTATAATGTAACACTGTAGGCCATTGTTTGGAACTAATGCATTTGATACTATGAGGGACCACAGGTTGGCAAATTGTAAGCTTCCTCCACAATGGATTTATTGTTTGCATCTCCATTTTTGAAAAAAACTCATTCAATTGAATTCAAATTTAGCCAGATCTGAAGTTCAGGTGTCTGCCACTTTCCCAAGTTTGTGCTCTCTGTTTTAGGTGAAGTAGGTGTAGAAAAAATATGATCATAGGCTGATGTCCTGCTACCTCTCCCTTCATATTTTTACTTCCTAGAGACTTGGGTTTCTTTCACTCTTTATTTCATTTAAAGACATTGTCTAAGGGCTCAAAAATAATTTACCCCCAATATGAGGATTGATTTTTACTCAAGAGACCATGTACTTTCTGATGTGCAGTTCAAAAAATAAATTCAAATGTACCAATACATGGGGAAACATCCCAATTGCATATATTAGAGAATGGGACAAATAAGGTTGGCTTGGTGGCGTTTTTCCCTAGGGAAAAAGTCCTCGAAAAAATATATAATCACAATTTTTATTCAAACATTACTTGAACTTCAGTCAGCATTTCATAACTTGGATATGCTTGAGTTGTAACCATATATTATCAACATAATATTTACAACTTGCATAAGAAATTCTGGAAAAATTAATGTTTTACCTTAATAAAATAACATTCTGAGATGACAGTCCTTGCTTATTGCTCCCAATGTGCTGTTTGACGTATGTCATACTGGGCACTCTTTTTACTAGAAACATCAATCAAAATATTCCCTGGGAAGTTATTCCTATAGGTGTTCAATGGTTATAAAAATTTGACATTTTCATCAAAAATATAATTCAAAAAGGTTATCATTCTATGCCAATGTCTTTCTTCATATCAGTTCTGTTAGTGCAGCCATGGCCAGGAAAAAAAACAACCCAAAACACATCAAGTAAGTCATTGCCTGAATTTGTCGACATATTTATAGGTTGACAAGCAATTGCTGACAGCATGATGAAGGAGGACCTTGAAGCTGTACCATTTAATGCTACGAAAGTTTTGAAAATTGCCACCAAACAATCTTTAGCCTCATTCTATAGCGTACAGGCTTATAGTTAACAGGCTTATAGTACTATCACACTACTGTCATGCTATAGTTAACAGGCTAATCGTACTATCACACTGCTGTGGAATCAGACAGAAAAACAATCTAGCAACAATTCCAAAGTTGCTTTTTCAAAAAGCATTTGGACTTCTTTGTTTTTCCTTAAAGACATTTTTGCTGCTCATTCAAGAAGCTTCTTCAGTTCTGACTGAAAAGTGGAGAATGGAAGGATTTGTATTGCTTGTGGGCATCTTGTTGTTAGTGCTCTCTCTGAAATTGTTGAGGTCATTAAAAAAAATTATCTTGTGCCCTCAGGGTCACCGGAATAGTGCAAATGGGTTTAGAACCTCCTTGGAACTGCTGAAAGGACTCTATTGTAAACAGGAGACAGGCAGAGTCATATCCCTCCCTCTCTGCTGAGAGAGGGCTGTTCAAATTTAATGTATTTTATTTATTTTTATTTTATTTGGTTTGTCAATTGCTTACAAGATAATAGGTATCAGTAAAAACATAATTATGAATACATGGATACATATAAGAAAAATAAAAGAAACAATAGGACAGGGATGATAGGCATGTTGGTGTGCTAATGCACGTCCCCTACAGACCTCTTAGGAAAGGGGTGAGGTCAATAGTAGACAGTCTAAGGTTAAAGTTTTTGGGGTTTGGGGAAGAAACCACAGAGTCAGGTAGAGTATTTCAGACATTGACCACTCTGTTGCTGAAGTCGTATTTCCTGCAATCAAGTTTGGTATGATTAACCTTGAGTTTGTATCTATTGTGTGCTCTTCTATTGTTATGGTTGAAGCTGAAGTATTCATTGACAGGTAGGACATTGCAATGTATGATTTTATATACTATACTTAGATTGGACTGAAGGCAGCGTAGTTCTAGGTTTTCTAGGTCTAGAATTTCAAGTCTGGTGGCATAAGGTATTCTGCAATGAATAGAGGAGTGGAGAGCTCTTCTTGTGAAATATTTCTGGACTTTCTCAACTGTGTTAATATCTGATACGTAACGTGGGTTCCAGACTGATGAGCTGTATTCAAGTATTGATCTAGCAAATGTTTTGTATGCTCTAGTTAGTAGTGTGATATTACCAGAGAAAAAGCTATGTAAGATTAGGTTAACAACTCTCAATGCCTTTTTGGCTATGTAGTTACAGTGGGCTCTAGCACTTAGATCATTAGAGATGAGTACTCCAAGATCCTTGACAGAGTGTGGATCATCAACAAGGTCTTGACTATTCAGCCTGTATTTTATTTTGTGATTTTTTTGCCAATATGTAAGACAGGGCATTTATTTGTTGAGATTTGAAGTTGTTATTTGTTTGACCATTCTAATACATAGTCAAGGTCTTTTTGAAGGGTAGCAGTATTGTCTATGGTGTTGAATAGCTTTACATCATCAGCGAAGAGAACGCAATTGCTCTTAATATGATCACAGAGGTCATTTATGTAGAGTCTGAAGAGAGTTGGTCCTAGAACACTGCCTTGGGGGACACCACTGTTGACAGGTACAGAATTTGATAGGACGCTCCCAATTTTGACCATTTGTTGTCTGTTTGCAAGGAATGCTTCTATCCAGTTATGCAGGTGTCTAGAGATACCATAAGATTTTAGTTTTAGGAGTAGTTTGTCGTGTAACACTGAATCAAAGGCTTTACAGAAGTCTATGTAGATTGCGTCTATTGCTTTGCCCTGATCGAGTTGTGTAGTCCATATGTTTTTGCAGTGTAAGAGTTGCAGATTACAGGACTGTTTTTTTCTAAAACCAAATTGTTTATTACAGAGTAGGTTGTTTGTCTCTAAGTGGAGGATAATGGATTGGTTAATAATTGATTCCATGACTTTACAGGTGACGCAGCATAAGGATATTGGTCTGTAATTTTCAACTAGGCTGGGGTCTCCCTTTTTGGAGATGTGGATAACCATGGTTTGTGACCATAGTTTTGGCAAGGAGCTGGTCCTGAAAGATTTTTCAAAGATTATGCTTTGAGGTTCAGTTATCGCAGTGGGTAGCTTTTTTTAAGAAGTAGGCACATATTCCATCCGGTCCAATAGATAGAGATGGTTTTAGATTGCATAGTGCTTTTTCAACACTGTCTTCTGTAAAATTGATATGTATTAGATCATTGTAGTTGTCTGTGGTTCGACTAGGAAATACTGGACATGATCCATTGCTGTTTACAAATACTGAGCCAAAGAATGTGTTAAAGAGGTTGGCTTTAATGGTGTCATCATTGCAGTCTTTACCATTAGGTTCTTTCAGGGGTGGGATGGACCTTGAGTCTTTTAGTTTGTTGTTTACAAAATTGTAGAAAGCGAGGGTGCAATTGGTGTGTAGAAGGTTTTCCTCTTGTTTAATGTGATAATTGGTGCATTCAGTCTTTATTTGGTGGCATAAATTTTTGTATCAGCTTTTGGAGTTGGCAACGTGACCTGATTTGTTTTTCCACCAAAGTGATCTCTTTTTGGATTGAAGCTTCCTTATTGTTATGGGTAATCTGTTTTTTCTGGTTTTTGGAGTTGTTATTGGTACATATAGTTTGATGACTCTTTTGACTTCGAGTAAAAATATGTTGTAATGGTCTTCAACAGTATTGCATCCAGTGAATAGAAATTGCCAATCAAGGGATGAGAGATCGTTGTCTATAAGATCATGGTTGCCTTTTTTGAAGTTATAATTGGTGATTACATCATTGTGTTGATTTTTGTGTGGACGTATGTTGAGACAAAAGTCAATCATGCTGTGGTCACTGTTGGAAAGAGTTCTTTAATTTGTATTCTGTAAATTGAATTCAAACTATTGCAGAAGATCGAGGCAGTTGTTAAGTCTAGTATTGTTGGTTACTAGTTGTTCCAATCCCAGGTTTGTCACAGCATTGTAGAATGTTGCATGTATGGGTTCAGTTTTACATTCGTTTAGGGTCCAGTTAATGTGAGGTAGATTGAAGTCACCAAAAAAGGTAAAAGCATGTGGGCAGGATGTTGCCCATGTTAGTAGTGAATTTAGCTTGTTTACATGTTCGATATCATAATCAGGGGCTCTGTAACATAGTAAGAATCGAAATGTGATATTTAAGGACAGTTCAGACAATGGTCTCAGGAAGAGCAAGCTCTTGGGTAACTTGGATGTTTTTTAGGTGTAAGGATTTTTTATAGAAGATAGCAACACCACCTCTTCTATGAATTTCACGATCTGATTGGTAAACATGATAGTCAATTACTGTGGTAATGGAGTCAGGGAGAGATGCATTGAGCCATGTTTCACAGACAAATATGATGTCGAATTTAGTCATACTTAGTAAGAGGAGAAATTCAGGTATTCTATTCACAAGGCTTCTTGCATTGAGTAGCTTGCATTTAAGGCCAGTTGTAATTGGAATTGCGGTAGTTAGGGGTGTGCGTGCCTAGTTTTGAGTGATGCTGGAGTGGATGGGGTGGGGTTGGATGTGGAGTTGTGGGTTGTGTGACTTACTTTTGATACAATCAGCATGATAGTCAATGTACAGATTCTTCTCTCCATTGTCTAGACGTCTTTTGAGTTCATTGCGGAGTTCACGGGAGCGAATTCTTTGCAATATGAATAAGTCTGGTCTTGAGCGAAGTTTTTTGTCGTTGGGATTGGTTTTTGCAATGGCGTTTATTGTATGAATGAATATGCATTTGCATACAACTCTACAAAATTTTGGGGCCACCGAGCCATCATTGTATTTGAGCTCAGGGCCATCTCTGGTTATTTCAATGATATCTTCAGGAGAGATTTTTGTTGTATTTGAGTTGCTTATGATATTATGAACTTTGGTGAAATTTAGTTGGCCTTTTTGACCCCTCTTTCCAACCAGAGTTCTTCTCTGTCCAGAAAGTAGACTTTGGTGTCTTTAAAAAAGTGGCCTGTCTTTCAAATGCAGTTGGACTGCTGAACCTTGATCTCTTATGCTGTACCATGTGTTTATGAAGTGTCTGTTTTGTTTTTCCAAGGTAAAGATCTGCATGTCTCACTGTATTACACTGCACATACCACATTGCTCAGTTTGTGTCGGAGTGTTTTGTTCTTTGGATGGACAAGCTTCTGCCTTAGTGTATTCTTGGTTAGTATACATGTATATTGTGTTGGTGGGAAATCCTCCTCACTGGTTTGAAAGAAGGGTCAAAGAGGCCATTGACGATCTATGGCTTTCTATGAGTTTACTGTATTTAAAAGCAAAGATTCAACATCTTCAAGAAGAGACAGGTTTTGAACAGGGTTTTGAAAGAAGGGGAAAGGAAAAGTTGAATTTTTCATGCCAAGTAGTTATTTTTTAATTAATCTGGAATTCTATTTCCTCTTTGAAGGATATTATGTTTTTAATATTAATGGTATATGGATACTACAAAATATCTGAGAATGTTTTGGATTTTACATGTTGAAAGCAATACTTACAGAACACCTTTTATTCATTACAAATATTAGAAACCAATATCATTAAAATTAGAAAAGAAGTGAAATTTGATTTTCCATCTGAAGACGAACACATTTTACAGGTAGTCCTTCACTTGTGATCAAAATTGCAGCCATTAGAAGTTGTGGTTGTAGGATCGGGGCTCGACACAAAGTTGTTAAGTGAAACACATGTTCATCAAGCCCATCTAATGAGCAAAAATGCCACCAAAAAGGTCACAAATCAGGGTCATGTGATCACAGAACACTGTAACTGGTTGTAAATAAAGCTGGTTGCCAAGCCCCTGAAATCTGATTTCATGACCATGGGAGGACAGCAGTCATAACTTCAAGAATGGTTAATAAGTAGCTTTTTTGAAGTCCATTGTAATTTCAAAAATTGTTAAATAACCGGTCATAAGTTGAGGACTACCTGTATTTCAAGAACCACACCTGATCTGGAAATAGTTTCATATTTCTTCCAATCTAGTAATATAGTTTTCCAATAAAAAATATATTAGATTAAAGCAGAAATAAGCCTAAACAAAACTGTATTTGAAAATATGAAAGTGAAATGGCTGGTTTTTTTTATCCCAAATTAAAATTTATATATGGTAACTTAAAGTACTAAAATAAATTCAAACAAGTTATTATAAATTATTATTGCATAGCAAGTATCTATAGAAAATCAAAACTAAATTAAATTTATTTTCATTCCATTAATCAAGCTCACCTTGCTGGCAATAAAAAGGAAAGAAAGAAAAAAGAAAAATGAAGTCTTTTTACAATCAACATAAGCATGGAATTGCATTATTCCTGTCTCCCTGACAACCTGTCAACTTCCATGACCCAAGGAAATTCTCAACTGATTTGCTGATCCAGATGTTTAATAATTCAGAGATCTGTTCCTTTTGGGGAGAAATGGCATTTGTCATTAATGACTAAACTACTACCAAAGAGCTCTCTGTCCTCTGCCTTAATGTGCCAAATGTGATGCGATGTCACTTTTGTTAAATTAACTAAATAACTTCAAATGCCTTTCAGTTGAAGGACTATGACAACAAAGGATAAAATAATCACCTCTACAAAGAGCCAGTTCTTTCCCTTAATACCTCAAAAAATAATGCCATGTTATCATTCAACATATTATCTGTATGTTTGTTAAGTGTAAGTTCTAGTCAGTTAAAAATGAAACAAGTTTGCTATAACAGAAATCAACTTAATTTTATGAGTCATAATACTCCTGGGACATATTAAAAACACAAAGTACCTAATTAAATTAGGTATGAGATGACTTAGGTAATTAGATAACTTACATACTTCAGATTTAATCTCACAGTCTACAATATAGGTGGCCAGTGCTCTAATCTGCACCAACATAACAGAGCAGGATTTAATATTTCATAATTTGTGAATTAAAGTCAATCAGCAATAATTTATATAAAACAATGGGCATGGGGAAAATATTTTTAAAAGGTTTCCATGGGCAATGGAGACAAATATGATCTTACAATTCTGATTTACTCAAGGAAGCAGATAGCCTCCTGATGATGAATGAGATACAATTTGCACAATTTATACAGGAAAAGCATAAATGAAGCAGAGAAGTACCTTCAGACAGAAACATAGACAGAGGAAGAAAAGCTTTAATTGCAGAAATTACTGTACAAAATTGGGTGGGGGGAGAATAGGCTTAAGATGCAAGGAAAGAAAGTCTGGAATGGAATGGAATTGGAAGGGAAGGGAAGGGAAAGGAAGGGAAGGAAAGGTTCTTTATTGGCAAAGTGTGATTGGGCACACAAGGAATTTGTCTCCCATGCAGAAGCTCTCAGTGTATATGCAAAGCAACAGAAGCAAAACAAAATATGTATCGAAGTGACTGTAGAATACAGCTAAATCTGTACAAGTATAGCTAACTACTGTATACTGCTGTATTTGACAACTATCACTTACTGACTGAATTTCTCAGTTGAACATCTATTATATATACCGAGTAAAAGATTCCAATATAAAATGTTTTGGAAATTAAACATATCAGAGAGAAGTTTTAGATAAAAATGATACATCTCAACATCCCAGTCTACAAAAGGATCTGATTCATCCCATATCCTTTGTTCCTACAAAGAAAGCCACCCAGTTTGTTGCATTAACTCACATAATAATATATTCTGTTTCATGAAAAATAAACTGAATTTGTTTAACTACAAAGCATTATTCTAAACCTTGTCCCCAGTATATCCAACTGGTGGAAGTAATTTCACGATCTGTCATTGTGAGCCTGCCTTTATCTTTTTCAAATCAATAAAGTTCTTTTGCTTTGCTTTAAAAAAAGTTTCTATGCTATATTTTAGATATATTTTTCATATCTAATTAAAAACACAAACCAGCTGTTGACATCATTCAAGGATTTATAGTGCTTTCAATCATTACTTACATCTAAGTCTGAGGATCAAATTATTCAACGGAGTGGAAAACCTAAACTCTACCTCGCCCCTCCCCTTATCTTTATTGTTTATGTCTGATGTGACTGAAAATATTTTTATTCTTGGAGGAATTAAATAAAAGAAACAGTTCAAATAGCAATATTGGCCACCAGTTATAAACATTACAATTGGTAGATTGGCTCGGAGATGCTGTCGGTATGTTCAGTGCTATAATAAAGACTAATGCTCATTGATTGAAGGGATCCTCATTTTCATTTCTTGGTATGGGCACACTGAACCCAAAATGTAGTCAAATAAATATTATCATCAATTAGACATTGTGTCAGCTATTAACCAAATACAAACAGCAAAGTACATTATGATAGCTGGTTTCCTTCAACTCCTTTTAAATCTCTTGGTATTTTCAAAAAAGTGGTGGCCAAGATTGTAAAAGTCCACCAAATTTGTAAGTCCATCGTATTTGTAAGAATATCACTTGAAACTAGAACAAAGTATATCTCAAAAAACTTGCTAAAATCAAGATTAAATTTCACATGTGATACCCCACTAGTAGAAAATGCAGAAATATGCTTCACACATTTCCACTCTTCCACTCTTTCCACTATACCTATACTCCAACACATGTAGAGTAAATGTTTCAATTTTAACGATCACCCTAAATTTGAAAAACATTAATGTTCTAATTCAACTGGGAAACCTAAGAATCCTATAGCAGTTCCAGAATAGAAACCATTTTAAAGTATTTGGGAACGTCCATATTTCTTCAGTCATTTTATTGTCTCCAGGATATAAGTATACTGAGGTTCTTTTCAGCTTACTAATGATATCAATAGAACATCATGTGGTTGGAAGCAAGGAAGGATTATCAGGTTTTATACTTTAGCTGGAATAGCTGCTAAGTCACCTTTCCAAGGCTGTGCTTGGTGACACTGGTGTCCTGCAGGGAACAGAAAACTAAATGATCCCAGCAGTGACTAGAAGTCAAAGCAAGAAAAGCTTCTCATCAGGATTCTTCAAGAGCCACAATAGCTACATGGAAACAGGACACACAAGACTTAGGTTTGTTGAAAGGAACATAACTATTTTCTCTTTATGTGAGCGAACATAGTGATGACATTGGGAATTTTTCTAGTTGTTCATTGAGATACTGGCTAGCTTGCAACGATTCTTGACATTGTATAATGCTGAAGTTCCATTTTGATAGAGCAATTCCTAAAACAGAGTTGTTACACAGCATGCTGAGGAACACCCACCACTGCCTGCACAGCTGCATTATGGATCAAATGAAGCTTCTGGATAGCCCAGGGCATTCCAAGGATAGCCCAGGGCATTTTGCTATAATCAAGCTATGAGATGATCAAGGCACAATGACTGTCACAAAAGTCTTGTACTGAAGGAAAGAATGCAACTGGTGCACCAATGAGCAGGAACTGTGGCTCCAGGAAGATCCCCTTATTGCACATCACTCTTGAACAGGGATTTTAACCCCTTCCAAGGTCAGAAATTGGATATCCCAAGATCTGAGTGTCCCAAAACCCCACCACCACTCAGTCTTATTAGGCTTGAATTGGTCAGTTCCTCATAGGGCTTTCAGGCAATGGGACAGAATCTCAACAGAGACACTTGACTAGCTTGAAATCAAGAGATGTAACTGGTATCATGAGCATACTGATGATCCTAAACTATAAAACAGCAGATTAAGGCATCCAGCAATTTCATTAGGAGAAGATCCCACCCACATCCTGTTTATGCATTGATCCATTTTTATCTAGTTCTTGTTTATTTTAATATTTTAATTCTTAAATTGAATGTTTTAAATGTTCTTATTGTTTTATGTTACACTTTTGTATTGTTGCAAGCTGCCCAGAATCACAATGAAATGGGCAGATTGGAAACTAAAGGCCAAAGTGTTCCCAAAAGTGGTAGGAGCACCCAGGGATGTTAATTCTAAACTGGGAGAGTGGCTCCAAGAGATCCCAGAAACAACATCAGAACTTTTCTGACCAGAAGAGTCAGTGCTAGGAACAGCTAAGATTCTGGGAAGAATCCTCAAACTTGTAGGCCTCTGACAGGGGACACGACATTGAGGAAGAAACACAGACCATCCCTAAGACCGAGAAAGGAATTTTTATATATTTAATATAAATATATAAATTTAGATAAAGAAAAGGTTGGAAGAGTGAGTAGGCACACACAAAGGTACCAAGGGAAAAATCTCTCCCCAACCACCAATACTGAGTGGAACTTGCTTCTATGAAAGAAAGACAATCACCATAGAACAGCTCCCAATCCCTACCACTAAAAGCAGCTCAGGTATCCTAAATGTATTAATCTTACTTTACTTTTACTCATTTTTTCTTTCACTGACTGTCTAATTATATATTGGTCTTGAGAAAGTTATAGATGATAACAATACATAAGGTAACATAAAATAGGTGGTAAGCTGAAAATGGAAATAATTGGGGATAAAGAATTGAAAATATATGTGAGGATGAAATAATTTTGATATTGAATTAATGAATTGAAATATGAAAGGGAAATTTATCCAAAGATTAGTCGAATGGATAATAATTTGAAGTGATATTAATTAAGAAAGTTGAAAGTGTAACTATGACTATGTATAAATATTATAATCTGGAATCACATTGCTCACGGGAAGAGATGTATAAAAAATAAAAAAATAAAAAAACTTTGGGAAAAAATAAAATAAAATAAAAGCAGCTCAGGTATTTTGCAAACAAATGCATTCACAGAAACATTGCATGTTTTTCTGTCCAAAGCTTAGATCTCTCTACTTTAGGTCAACATAATTGCTCTTCTGAATGAACAGTAATTGTGTTAGTTGTTAGTTAAAGTTGTTTTTGTTGTTAAGAATCATATTATTGATTTTCCAAAAACAACATTGACCACATACCTTCTCTGAAATAAAAAGCTAGATTCTTAATCCACCTGGATACTTTGCATAATTATGACCAGCAAACAACTAGATCAGTGGTTCCCAACCTTTTTTTTGCCCCGCACCCCTAAAGAAATTTCACTAGAACCTCACACCCCCTGAAATAAATAATAAATAAAAATGCCAACATATAGCCAATATCCTATTATTTACCTGGACTTTTCTCACACCCCCTGGAATATCGTCTCGCACCCCAGGTTGGGAACCCTGAACTAGATAATGGGTTGATTCTACTTCTGTTTAAACAAGCTGAAAAGTACCTATTAAAACTAATCAAGACAATGCATAAGCTACATCCATCTCTGTCAAAGATCAATTTGATTTCTCCTCTGAGGACTGAGGGCTGGCACAGGAGGAAATTGCACTATTTCACAGAACTGAAGAAAAGGGGAAGCTTCCAACTGTAACATAACATCTTGAAGAGTCTGGAATGTCTCCAAATTGACAAAATGAAGCCATATGCATACATATGAAGCCATGTGTATTCAGAACCTCAGGATCCAATCTAGGAAAGAAGAAGAAAATATTTAAGGAGAAAGGCCGATTATAAAAAAGTCTTGGGGAACTTGGAGTTTAGCAGTCATGCATATCTGATCCCAGTACTCATCTGGTCTTATGCCCACAGTCTGTATATGCAAATTAGTTGTGTGTTTTTGGTTCTTGTTTCCTGCATTGGTCACTTATCTTCCTTGTGATCTCTTGTCTTTTGCCCTATGGTTCTTACTGACTACTCTTTACTCATTGAAAATCCCAAGCAAAAGCATTTAGCACAAGGTAGGGTAGCATACAACTAAAAAAAACTTGAATGCACTGCTAATTTGATTATAACAGGCCATTGACAATTGAAACATTGCATCCACTAGATTTATATGGAGCAGATTATCCCAACTAGAAATAGTTTTGCGAGCTAAAATCCAGATGTGAGAGGAAAGAAATGCAAATTTGCTTGTTATTAAAGTTCTGCAATGTTCCGAAATGTGTTGTAAGGCACATAAATACAAACAAAGCATCTATTCACAAACATTAAAGCATCCATATCCTTTGAAAGAGTTGAATAGCTATTTCTAAGTTGTCCCTAGCTGTTTATGCATTGTGCACATGCGTAAGCACATAGTTTCATTGGTGGTCCTAGTTAGGGTTAGAGTTAGCATGATTAGATCATGCAGTTGAAGTTTACATAATTTATGCTATAATTATCCATCAATCATTTCAGTGATTTTAACTCCTCAGAGTATCAGGTAATTCTGCTCAGAACACTTGTGAGTTGCATTGCTTAAAATCAAAATCATATCCCTGTGCCAGTTTAAATCCTGAGCAACAGATGGAAAATAATCCACCCAGGCCTTTAGAAAATGTCTGGATTTATCTGTCTCAGCAAGCAGACTACTGAATTAAGTCCAATACAGAGAAAGCAAAACAGTCTAGGTTTCAATATTAATCTGTTCATGACATTGCAACTATTGCTGGCTCTCCAAATCTATACCTGCTTCATAGCATGGCCTGCTATTTTATTTTGGACCTGATATCATAAACATTTTATATTGTCATAATGAAGCTATGAATTATCAAATCACTCCAGATAATGAAGCTTCCATGTTTGACTTAAATTGCCACAAACCATCATCACACTTGGAGCCCTCATCACCATACTCATCAGGCACAGAAATTTGTAAAACCGTGAGTCAATTATCAGCCACATATCAACCAATATTATCTTGGTTTTGTAACATGGTTTTTTTAAATAACTTATTCATTTGTCCCAAAGGTGCTTTTTCAAGAGGCAACTGGATTTTCTGGACTCCTTGCATAAAATCCTTCCATTCCTCACCATCCAGTCAGAGTTGAAGAAGCTTCTTGGATGAGAAGTAAAACTTGAAAGAAAAACCAGTTGCCTCTTGAAAAAAGCACTTTTGGGACAACCATGACCTGGATGACTGAGAATCTCCATAGACATTTATTCATTTGTGTTCATGTGTGGGTGTATGTATGCGCCTCCAGGTTAGTCCTGACTCCTGGCAATTAAACAGAGATATACTTTCTTGGCAGCATTCTAAGATGTAGATTCTCCTTGCCTACTTCATGATGTTAAGAGAAAACAACTGGTCCAGAATCACCCATTTGGATTCACCACTAAGGCAGGACTAAACACAGATCTCTCCATTTCTTGTCTAGGGCATTAACCATTAGACTAAAAAAGAATTCTCAGCCTGGAATAAGAGAAAAAAAAGCTTAGATAAGACTGATTTTACAAACTACAAAACTGTACTTGGCAGAAAGAATGTGTGCCTACGGATTAAACAAGGCCATAAAAAGTTGTTGCAATTTTAAGATATTTTGCTAGAACGAACACCTTTAAAAATTTAAATCAAAAAGGGGGTTGTTGCTAGAGGACAAAGCCAGACTAAAAGAGCCTTTAAAGGGCAATCCCTAAGAAGTTTCCTGGCTAGTTTCACAAAGCTTAAAAAAAAAAAAAGAATGTTTCTCTACTTATAAAATTGATGAAGATTTCTTCTGACTCTACTGCTTACAAGGCAGCCTATCTGGCGAAAGCATTCCCAAATGTGTGGCAAAGAGAGATTATTGTTAACTATTATAAAATATTGATGAACAAAGAAGTGCTGAAAGATTACAGAGTACCCCTGTGGCTTCAATTACAAAAGCATAAAGACAGAAGTAAAAGGAGGAATTACTTCAAGGAGGAAATACTAATGCTTCAGCCCATACTGTCCTTGCATCTATATAAAGCTGTGGACTGAGCAAAGACTTGCAAGAGAAAAAGGAGGCATTATTATTACATTTCCCCACTTCTTCTGTGTCCCTTGGAAAATTGCTCTAAGATGGTAAGGGCATCCTGCAAAAAAGGTTTGGAGACCTTATATGGGCTACAGTGGGAAGGGGAAATTGGCAAAACATGGTTTTCTGTTCTTTAGCGGGAGGTCTCTGTTGTATTTATAATGTAATTAACAAACCAAAGGCCAGCAGTAAATTAATTGTAAGACTGACATTTGTAGAAAAAGTAATGCTGTATAAAAGTGAAAATATGAATTAATACAAAAGGTGGTGTGTTTTTTTTTTAACCTTTTCTTCTTGTAAGAGATTACTGGAACAAAATACTGTAGGTGGCAAGGATAATCCTTTACTTTCAGCAACCCCTGGGGTTTCAAACAGAACTGTATCCATCTGATTACTTCAACCCACTTTGAAGCTGTCATCTAAAGCTTCAAATGCCCATTTACTAAATATCCAGCTACAGCAGAAATGTATATAATTGTTTAATATGTAAACTATAAATGTAGATAGTATAAATATTCTAGAGTTCATAGTTCAGGTTAAAGGAGATACTGTTATTCAAAATGTTATGTTCACTCTTGTTCTCTTGCTGTAAATTATCACAGTTGCTCACATTTTAATCTAAATTAAAATCAAGAACAGGAAATAAGAGTAACCATACACACGTTTATACTATATCCTGTGTCCTATACATCCTATATGCTAAGGAATATATTCTAAGGCAGTTTAACTTTTCTACATATATACAAAATATATCATACCTTGCAGTTTTAATAAGCATTTTTGAAATATTAAATATTAATTTTCTGTTTTCTTCTGCTCTTTAAAATAACAACTTTGTTTTAATAACTATGCTTTAGCCAATGTCTTCATTCAGAAATACTAATTTATCTTAATAAGATCTCAAAATGCAATCATTCATTGTTAGATATTGTAACTAAAATTGGGATTAATTCCATGCCTTAAATCAGTCTTCTATCCTATTATGAGGGAAAACAATAGCACTATCATCCCTTGCCAGTCCAGCTAATGGCCATAATGATTATAATCATAGAAGTAAATGCAGATAATAGAACAGAATAACAAAATAACAGAGTTGGAAAGAACCTTGGAGATCTTCTAGTCCAACCCCTGCTCAAATAGGAAACCTATAGCATTTCAGACAAATGGTTGTCCAATCTCTTCTTTAAAACTTCCAGTGTTAAGAGCATTCACAGTTTCTGGAGGCACTTATTAGTTGTTCCAACTGTCAGGAAATTTCTCCTTAGTTCTAGGTTGCTTCTCTCCTTTATTAGTTGCCATCCATTGCTTCTTTCCTACCTTCAGGTACTCTGGAAAGTAGGTTGACCCCTCTTCTTTGTGACAACCGCTGAGATATTAGAACACTCCTATCATGTCACCCCTAGACATGCAATTCAGTCTAACTCTCCTGTATGCAATTAACTAATACTTTTAAGGATTATATACCTCTATCAAGAGTTATTTTTAAAGTACCCCTTGCAATTTTTGTTCCATGAACTGTACAACTTCCTTTATAAGTTATTAGTAGAACCCTGATATATAAACATTTTAAATGCAATTAATCAACATCTCATCAGTGCTTCTCAACCACTTTAGCAACTTAGCAACCTTCTGATGCATGCCCCTGAATTAGAAAAGGCTATGTTATAAATAGATTTAGTATTTGCTGGGAAATGTTTAGAAAAATTAAATTGCCCATGAATGTCCATCTAACATCATCATCATCATCATCATCATCATCATCATTATTATTATTATTATTATTATTATTATTATTATTATTATTATTATTATTATTATTATTATTATTATTATACACAAAAATGACAGTATACACAGCAAACGAAATAACCATGCTGGGTTTTGTATCACAAATCACTAGTCGAATACTTCCCAAGTGTTTAGGACTGCGTGATGTATTGGCAGATTATGCGAGCAGTTCCCAGTAAGGTGTCCTTCTGCAGCTGACCAATGGTGATCTTGCCAGCACCAATTGTTCTTAAGTGCTTGCCTAGGTCCCCCCCATGGGGTGCCGCCTTGACGTGGCGGGGGGCTTAACTGTTCCAATGAAGCTGAGAGCTGTGCTGGCGGTAGTGCAGATCCAACCATGTCAGAGAGGTCTAGGCCAAGGAGCAGAACTGAGTACACCCAACAACCTATGCAATGAATCATGGTGAAACACAACCGAACGAAGCCTATACGGGCTCGGTCGTCACCTGGGTTAACAAGGACTGCATTGGGTATTGAGAAACCTGGGCATCCGTCGACAAGTGGGCTACAGGCCACGGGTCCCACAGCTGAGCAACCAGGGTATGGGCCTGCAGGGCTACTGGAAGCTGAACAACCTCAGAAGTGGCAGAAATACACCATGTCAGAGAACCGCAGTGTAATGAAATGCTACTACAAAGCAGAACCAGAAAAATGAGGCTACCCAAAAAGGATGTACAAGTTATGGAAATAATAATAATAATAATAATAATAATAATAATAATAATAATAATAATAATAATAATAATAATAATAATAATAATAATAATAATACTTGAGCTTCTTATGACAGAATGAGAAAACAGAAACACTGTCTGATGTCATTCTAATATGTGGACTTCAGGACATGCACACTGATTTTGTACTCTGATAAGTAAGCACTGGAAAACTAAAGAGATGGAACAATTATTCTTTTTCAGAAACTTTCCCATTAGTGAGAGAAAGTGAAAAGGGTTTGATGTGTTGGCCAGAATAGTGAGAGTTGAGATTAAGAATCTGGGAAGAAAGGAAGAAAAATATCCATAAGCCATGATGAATATAGGCGGTTTTAGCTGCTGCAAGAATGTTACGTTCCTAGCTGAGAAAAATTTACTGAAGTTTCTTTCTGAAGAAAGAAGATGGCTATCATGATCACCAAAGTGAAGGACAGAACTATTTGGCACAGATGGGTCTGGTGGCAAAGTTCCAAGCCAGCAGTGTTCTGCCAACTGAGGGATTAATACCCATGGTTAACACTAAAGAGGGAGAAGGGATTTAAAACTAGATGCACATACATATGAGTTTAAAAGGTACTCTTACTTTATAAGATGACTTACTTTACAGAAAGAGAAACAGTTAACCTAGGCATGCTTTTAGACATAATAAATCAAGCTATTGCTTCCTACTGTCAGAAGCTATGAAGTGAGAACTGGTTTCTTTCTCTATACCCGCTGACAGCTATAGAATTAGTCTTGCATGGTTAATAGTGAAACAGAGATATTCCTATCTTTGATGATGCTCTGAAAAAGGGAAAAGAACTTATAAAATGAAGGGATTGTGACCTCAAAATCTCTGTTAATTTCCTGACAGCCCAAAGCCTTGTGTCACTACCTCCTTTGGGTCCAACCTCAAAGCAAAACAAGTTCATAAACATTAAAATCAGACACTTTCAGTTCTTCTGAAACTATAATTACAATACTTCTATGAATAGATTCCTGATACTTAAGACCAGTTTACAGTCACAAATCAATGCACTGCATAGAGAATATGCCAGACAAATAATTAAAAAAAAATACAGAAGACTAAATAGTTATCCTTTTGAAAAGAAATATATGGTAAAGATACAGGTTGACCTAGCAGATACAATCTGGACTAACTAATTAGGCCTCTGTCAACAAAAGCTTTTGTTAAAATAAGATTTCTCTTCTTTCCCAGTGCCTAGACCTCTGGGAGTCCGTTTTGCTCAATCCTGGCAAAACTGAATGCCTGTGAGATTTAAGACCCACTCCCTGTTCAGAACATTTTTCACTTTCAACTCTGCCTGGAGCACACTTTTCCTGTCAGAGATGATACACAATTTGGAGGTCCTCCTGGACTCATATATGGTCTCTTGCTCAAAGACCAGGTGACAGAAATTGCTAAGGCACGTCTTTGCACAGGTTTCCTTTGTCCCACCAATTGGCCCACTTCTGGATTCCTTGCTCATGCATTAGTTACTTACTACTTGGATTATTATAAGCCACTTTACTTTGGTATGCCTTTGAAGAGCATGTGGAAGCTATAACTGGTACAGGCAGTTTTTGGAACTTCTCACTACTCTCATGTAACACTATTACTTCTAAAATATCCCTGGCTCCTAATAGTCTTCCAGGGATAATTCAAGGTGCTAATTATTCCTTATAAAGCCGTACACATCATAGGGCCAGTATACTTGTGGGACCTTTTTCCCATTGCTTCTGTTTATCCCACCAGAACCAGAAGAGAGGACATGTTCCACATCCCCTCCATTAAACAATAATGCCTTGTTGGATTCAGGAGCCATGCCTTCTCAGTAGCAGCACCTGGGCTTATAGAACATAATCGAACAGAGATCTGGATCCCCTGATCCTGCTAGCCTTTTGTATGATTCTAAAGACCCACTTATTTGTGAGGCCATTAGATGAGCAATGAGTGGTATGTACTGTATACTTCAGAAGTCATGGTTATCATTTGCAGCAGTTGGTTTCAACATTTGTTCACCACCCAGAATCATTGTTATGACAGGTCTTACATATATTATTAAATATTAATTGTAATTTATTATATATAGTTTAAATAGATAACAAGCATGCATGAGAATTAATTATATTAAAATGGCTCAACATTGATAACAAGATTTCTGTTATCTTTTTGGTTGTTTAAAGTATCTCCGAATAATGTGACTATAAATAAATGTGTAAGGAATTTTTATAATTATGGATTATTATTGAGGTCATGAATGTACATTGCTATTTTATGAAGACATTTTTAAGTAGAAAATTGAATGATTTGCAGCAAATGTTAGAATCAATTGTATGAAATAACAATTATGGGTCTGAAAATTATTACTTTAAAACCAAAATAAGTGTATTTAATGGCAAAAATGAATGGAACTACTGTAACTTATTGATAAATGAGGGGGAAATTACAAAAACTCATGTTTTTTTTTATATTATTATATGTTCCTTCACTAATGATGGACAGCTGGATAGAAAATTTTAAATTGTGCAAATACTGGCAGAAAGGGGAGTAGGTAGTATGTAGTTTATTAAGAGGAATCAATGCGTGCCAAAAGAGATAAAACTGGGTATATATTTTAAAAAAACATGTTTTGGCCAGGAAAGTGAAAGTTGATGCATTAGGTTAGAAGAAATATTAAAATAAATTGAATGTATTGGTAATGGCAGTTACAAAATGTTTGTAATAGAACAAAAAAAGGGGTCAGGAATGAATGAATGAATGAATGAGGACTGAATAAATGCAGTGGAACAGAAAAGTGAATGGTGTGAAAGAAATACATTAAATTAATTTATTCTACAGAGAAAATAAATGGGAATCAAAACACAAAATAAACATAGCAACAAAGAATGAAGGAGAAGATTGATTGATAAACTCATAGTTCAGTGGAGTTGCCTCATTTTCTATTTAAATAACTTGGATGAAGCACACTGTGGAAGCAAGGATGATTGGGTTTGTACAATAAACTATACTGGTATCTGTTTCTTTTATCTACATGCATTTAATATATTTGGCTTACACTTTCTTAGTTCTTTTTGACATTTTGCATGTTATCCCAAAGTTGGATTGTTGAGTATGCATGTATATACAGATACCGCAAACACACAACACATACACATCATTGAGAATGTCAGACAGGCTGGTTTTAAACTTTCCCTCCATTTTGCCCTCAAAGAACAAAGAAAAAAAATCATTATTTTTACCACCACGCCTTAATTCTTTCAATCTTTTTAGGTTTTAAGAACTTATAAAAGGAAAAAAGCTTCTTTTTCTGCATGAAAAGGTCACTGGAGTTACCTTTAAGATAGCCTTTTCTATTTCTTTGAAACAACAATAAATCCTCAAGGAATTAATCCATGCTGTAAAGAATCTCATAGTGGAAACAGAGGTGGTATTCAGCAGGTTCTGACCAGTTTTGGAGAACCGGTAGCGGAAATTTTGAGTAGTTTGGAGAACCGGCAAATACCACCTCTGACTGACCTCACCCCTATTGGAAATGGAGATTTTACAGTATCCTTCCCTTGGAGTGGGGTGGGAATGGAGATTTTACAGTATCTTTCCCCTGCCACGCCCACCAAGCCATGCCCACAGAACCGGTAGTAAAAAAAATTGAATCCCACTACTGAGTGGAACACTAAAAATTTGCAGTTTCCCCAAAGTATTAAGCAGTTTTCCATTTTAAAACACACTCCATTATTCAAAACCCATATTAAATCCATTAATAGCTGCTGTAGCTAGCCATCTTGGCAACTGTATTAGATGGAATAGAAAAAAAAATGCTAATAGGGCACTCTTACTCTTTTCTTTGCACACTTGTACTTTCACAGAAATTTCACCCCACAGGCAGAAGCAGATGGGATTGATGAGGAGGTAATAAATGCTACTTACCCAGAGTAAAAATAGAACTGTACCTCTGCCATCATTTACATAATAAAAAGAATACATCCAGATCAAAGAATTATGTTCTGCTATGTAATATACAGATGGCATTTCCCTTAAATTGGCACATGTCATATTGGAAGAGATGATGAGGTTGTACACAAAGGGCCATGAAGAACTCCCACCGGGATGGCCATATGCTTTCTTTCATGTGTAGGACTTATCTGCATATCTTGGATAATTGGATCATTCTAAAGAAGGCTTCAGCTATTTAAAGGAAGAGATAATCCGCATTTCCAGTGAGATGGCCAATTAATTTTAGATGCCTTAGAGGCTAATGAATTCTATGAATTTATGAACTCTTCCTCATTGGAACTGAAGCATTTTACTTCTGTGGAAGCAGTATTTTGATAGTAATTGCAAATGGACTGTTAGCTGGCAGAAGAATGGGTAAGTATGCTCATGTCCTAAAGCACCATAGGATAATATTGCACAGATATCTATAAAATAACTTTACTCCTTGGAGACAGGTAAGAAAGTGAGAAAAAGGAATACAGATCCGTGGAAGGGCACTGCTAAGTAACTGGAAGTAAACACCGGTTTCTGGCAAACTATCATATATTGCGGCCCCATGACTGGCACACTGCAAACAGTCATAAATGCAGGTCAGTGGTTGTGGCTGATGCAGTGCAACCACAAGTAATTGAAAACAAGCTCTTTCCACCTGAGCGAAAAGGAAACCACTCAAGAGAAAGAAAAGATCAGCTGTTAATTGACAAGATGATTCTGGAAAATTACAAAAGTAGGAAGACCAACTTGGATGTAGTATGGATACAAGAAGGCATTTGACTTCCTGCCACATGATTGGATAATCAGGTGCCTAGAAACAACAAGAATTAATAGAAGCACCAGATGTTTTTGTGTAAAGATAGGTGCCACAATGGATGACACAGTTGCTGGTCAATGGTGATAGATTGGGAGAGGATAATATCAAGACAGAAATTTTTCAAGGAGACTCATAATTACCACTACTGTTTGCCATTGCACCAATTCCTCTGTCAAAAATACTGCATAACTCAGGCCAAGACTATCAAATATCAAAAACATCTTCCAGGCTACCCCAACTCATTTACATGGATGATTTGTAGCTATGAAAAAGATCTGAAATAGAATTGCTGCTCAACACTGTCCATATATGTAGCCGAGACATTGAGTTTTGATTGGACAAATGTGCCGTCCTCATCATCAACAGGGCAAAACTAGTGAAAACTCAAGGGATCCAGATCTCCTATGAAAATATCATCAAGAATCTGGATGAAGACAATCACTACAAATCTGGACATCCTTCAAGCTGACAACATCAAGGGCACTGAAGTAAAAAAGGTTAGAAGTGAATAATCATGAGAGTGAAGATGTCCAAATTCAGTGGGGGGAAAACCATCAAGGCAATTATGAAATGTATGAATATCAGAAAGTGCAATTATTGATTTTCAGAAAGTACATTATAAAAAAACTGAATTATGAAATGTTTTGCACCCATATGGGAATGAAGGTTGCTTGCTGAAGACCAAGTAGGTTGTATCAAACTAAAAAGACATGGAGTGAAATATTGTAAGTTATATACAAATGACAAAATAGAGAGAAATAAATTTCTATTCCTTGGTAGAATGTTTATTAAAGATGGAAAATTGATATTAATATATGCAAATGGTAACAGAAAGATTGTGTATTGTATGTGGTCTGTTGCAAGAAATTAATGGTTTTTGAAAGAAACAGAAACAGCTGTGTTGTCCTGCCCACTTTGTTATATGGAACTGTTGAATTTGTCAAAAGAAATTTAAAGAGCTGAAAGGATCTGGTATTCAGTACTTAAGTGTGCATGGAAAAACAGGAAGATATAGGGTCAAAAACAAATGAGTGCTCAAGGAATGTGCATTCAATTTAAAAGTAGGCAACAGGGCAAAAAGAGTGAAGTGTTTTAGTCACAGGAAAATAATAAATGAAGACTGAATTACAAAATAATTATATAAAGAGAGAGTAAATGGGTCAAGTTGAACAGAGTTCACAAGACCCTAAAAATTGAGGAGTGAGAGGTATAAAAGTGAAAAGGAATATACAGTCATGTGAAAAAGCAAGCACACCCTCTTTGAGTTCTATGGTTTTACCTATCAGGACATAGTAAAAATTATCTGGTCCTTAGCAGTTCTTAAAAGTAGGTAAATGCAACCTTAGATGAACAAGAACACATTTTTATTTTACAAAAATAAATCAATACGGAGAAGGGATGTATGAAAAACTAAGTACACCTTGTGATTCAATAGCTTGTAGAACCACCTTTAGCAGCAATAATTTGAAGTAATCATTTTCTGTATAACTTTATCAGTCTCTCACATCATTGTGGAGGAATTTTGGTCCACTATTCTTTACAGCATTGCTTCAGTTTATTGAGGCGGGCATTTGTTTATGCACAGCTGTGTTGAGATCCTGCCACAGTGTTTCAATCAAATTGAGGTCTGGACTTTGATTGGCCCATTGTAATACTTTGAGTCTTTACGTTTTCAGCCATTCTGTTGTAGATTTGCTGATATGCTTGGGATCATTGTCCTGTTACATGACCCAAGATCAGCCAAGTTTTAGTGGTTAGACAGATGGCTTATATCCCAGCACCACTGTGCTTGATGGTTGTATGTTTGTATTGATAGGCTATGTTTGTTTTTTGCCAAACATGGCACCTCCACTTTGATCTCGTCTATCCAAAGGATCAGAAGTCTTGTGATTTGTTCAGATACAAATCTAAGCCATGTTGCCATGTTCTTTGTAGAGAGAAGAGGTTTTCTCCTAGGAACCCCTCCAAACAAACCGTGCTTGTTCAGTCTTTTTCCAATTGTACTGTCATGAATGTTAACATTTAACATGTTAACTGGGGCATATAGAGTTTGAGATGCAACTCTTGGATTTTTTGCAATTTCTCTGAGCATTGCATGGTCTGATCTTAGGGTGAATTTGCAGGGACAGACACTCTGGGGAAGATTGAACACTATCTTGAATATAAATCCACTTTAAATTGTTTGGAAATGGCCTTACAACCCTACCCAGATTGAGGGGCAGCAACAATTGCTTCTCTAAGATAATCGCTGATGTCTTTCCCCTTTCCCCTATTGACAGTGGATTCTAATTCAAACTTAGGCATGAAAAGTTGAAGGGGTAATTTTGAGCCAGTCACCCTCTCTCAGCCCACAGCCTGTAGATGTGGGGAAATCAGAGAAAGGGGAAATAGGTATGTTAATTCCTTGAGTTATTTATAAAACGAATAATGGTAGGATTAAAAAATTGAAACAGTATTTGGATGTAATGGAAGCAGGAATAGTTTGCAATGAGAGAAAGATAGAGATTGGGAATGATATTGATATGAATTAGTTCAAGCTAAGTTCCCTTTTCAAAATCCCCTATCTTTAATTTGTTTGATTTATATCAAACAAATTAAATAAAAACACTTATTTATATGCATTTGGTGGATCTAAATAATATTGTTTACCTCTCAAAAGAAATACGTTGATGTTTACTAATGGATGTACATATATAAATTTGAAATGGAGTGTAGATAATGTTTGAGTAGCAGAATGGATTTATGTTGGCATGTTGCCCTCTATACTACAGTATATACAGTACCCTGTATACTATAGAAATGCAAAGTAATTCTCAAAACTAGGATCATTCTGTAAAATGGTTCCAATTTTTGAAGAAAGGACTGCCATCTATCTATCCAAATTTGAATAATTGTTCCACACATTCAAAAAATTCTGAATAGCATTTAATAAACATGAATAATATTCACCGATTTGTCTATTCGTTACACACATATTTTCAGTAAGAAAGGAAACACTGGCACAAAGGGGTCATAATTTTTTTCAAATAATCAAATATTCCCTTTTTTAATTAGATGACTCATTTTGTAATCAGATGTGCATTTATCATGAATACAGCTACCTATGCTCTAGATTTTATTCTGTGAACTGGAGTTCTTAAAACCAAAAATAATTTAGATTCAATATCCTTCTAAAAAAGAGGGGGAAATTTATTTATTTATTTATTTATTTATTTATTTATTTGATTTGTCAATTGTTTACAAGATAATAAGTACAAGTGTATACATAGTTGTGAATATATGAAATGGGTACATATAAGAAAAATAAAAGAATAAGAGAAACAATAGGACAGGGACGGTAGGCACGTTGGTGCGCTTATGCACGCCCCTACAGACCTCTTAGGAAAGGGGTGAGGTCAATAGTAGACAGTCTAAGGTTAAAGTTTTTGGGGTTTGGGGAAGAGACTACAGAGTCGGGTAGAGTATTCCAGACATTGACCACTCTATTGCTGAAGTCGTATTTCCTGCAATCAAGTTTGGTGCGGTTTACTTTGAGTTTGTATCTGTTGTGTGCTCTTGTGTTGTTATGGTTAAAGCTGAAGTATTCATTGACAGGTAGGACATTGCAATGTATGATTTTATATACCATGCTTAAGTCGGACCGAAGACGGCGTAATTCGAGGTTTTCTAGTGGATACTCCTGGGAATGTGTTAGAATAACTGCATTATCCACATTACAGAACCAAAAGAACATATACTGGCAAACTTAAATTACATTGCTGTTCTCGTTTTCAAACATAGGGGGACAGTTTCCCAGAATATCCTAAAGTACATTCATATCACAGCGATCAAGCAAGATGTCAATTTTCTCTGTCCTCTATTACACGCCATCTCTCTCATTCTGCCAAAGACCAAGATTGGGAATAAGAATTTATTAGGTAAAGGAAAAAAAAGTAAAATAGAGTAACCATTCTACATACAAGGGCACAATAGAAAGGTGGAGGTTTTGATAAAAACAAAGAACAATCCCAGGAGTGTTCATCCTCTTGGAGATCTGCATGATCCTGGACCTTCTAGTTTATGATAAGGCATTAAAAGCACCTGGATGTTCCCCTAAGCATTGGGACTAGGACAGGGGTCACCAACCTTTTGGATCTCAGGGTCCACCAAACTCATAATTTTAAATCTCAGGGACCACTAACCAGTTCTGTGGGTGTGGCCTAATTTGTGGGTGTAGCTTGATGGTCACGTGACTGGCTGGGCATGGCTTGTATATAAATATTATAAATATTTATATAAATATTGAATTTTTTATAAAAAAAGAGCAAAATCAGGCAAAGCAGGCAGACACATTGAGTTGCTCACAGAATCACAGATTCATTCAGAGATCTATCTATTTGCCATTGGCTGGCTCAGTCTGTCACATAAAATTGGCTTGCAAGCAAACTCACAAAATTAACTCACAACACACCATGTATGTAAATATTGAATTTTTTATAAAAAAGAGCAACTTTTACCCAAAATCAGGCAAAGCAGGCAGGTAGATTGAGCTGCTCACAGAATCATTTAGTGATCTATCTATCTGCCATCAGCTAGCTCTGTCTGTCACATAAAATTTGTTTGCCGTGAGTCTGCACTGAATAATAGAACCTTCAGTCCTAAGAGAGGTTTAGCTGTGCTTAAAAGCAGAGCTGAAGATCTAAAGACTAGCTAGAAAGCAAGAAATGCAACCATTTCCTGCTTCCTAACTAATCTAAATCTCTTGGCACAGCAGAACAGCTGATGGTCGGGAAAAAAAAGGAAAAATAGCAATTTAGCAGGTAAGTTTGCTGGGTCAGGAGTGAGTAGGCAGGGAGGTTCCCACAAGCCACATGGGCAGTGCAGCCTTGTATTCCTGTGCAGCCTAGATTAATTGCTCTGGGGGGTGCTTTGTGGGTGACATTTCTCTGCAGCCCACCAAAATTTTCTCACAGCCCACCAGTGGGCCGCAGCCCACCAGTTAGCAACCATGGGACTAGGAGATAAGGCGAGCTCTGTCAGTTCATTTTCTTATAAACTAGGATTATTTTTCAATATTAAGGATTCAATATTGTTCTTTTGATTATTACATTATTATTTTTAATCTTGCATGCTGTCCAGTGTCACTGCTGGCAGAATTCACAGGAATGTCAAGCATATTTTATTCTTGAGAATCTTATGAATTGCTGAACAATTTTGCAATATGTTTCACCTCTCATTTAGTTCAAATCAGAAACGTATGTAGCTTGTATGTGACATTCCAAGATAAAGGAAGCTTTTATCCATATACTGTTGATTTGTAGAACTGTGCAAACTCTTTTCTGTTTAGCATTTGGTTGAATTTAGAGGATTAATCAACGCATAGCTGTTTCTATTATTTAAACTTGCAATCCCATGCACAATGTACTTTTTTATTTATTGGTATCACAGATTCAGAAAAGACACATCAACTTACATCTTCAAACAAATTATTCTCTGTTAACAATGTATGCTGGAAACTAACTCCCAGAGATTGGGGTTAAGTCAAGCTAACATTGAAAACAATAATCTTATCTGACATCCATGACCTTTTTGATTAAAACAACTCGTCTCTTTTTCAAAAGACAGCTATTACATCTCATTAACCACTCAGCACCCATGCTGTCCTTTGAAATGCCATGCCATACAATTTTTGTTCTCTTGACTGATGATATTTTTGTGTTTTTTTTTAGGTTAATACAATAGAAATAGCATGTTGCAAAAACATTAACAATAGTTCAGGATTTAAAAAAAATAGAGAAGTGTCTGCTGAACCATACTTCTCTAATTTTTATATCACATTATTCTTCTTAGTCTAATTGAACGAACACTATTCTTAAGATCACATTGGAATGCCACTGCAAATTACAAAACTACTCAGCATGTTGGCTAGCAATTGAAGATAGTTTTAAAATCTGGTTAATATCATGACTTACAACACTCAATCAGAAACTTGGAAAATACACTCTATAGCTAGTTTGGAGGCAATTGGAATATGGATGAAGGGCAACAACATAATGTTAAATCCATACCAGTTGCAGGTTACCATTATTCAAAGATATTAAAGGTCTAAATACTTCCTTTCCTGGATTGGGAAGTGTATTCAGTATATCCCTTGGGATTCTCGATTCTCACTTTTCTCAAATAGCATTTGTCTGAAATGACTTTCAACCACTTCAGCTGATAAATAAGTTACAATCTTATCGGAAGAAGACAGGCATTGCTTCTGTTAGTCATTCTTCATACAGTACATGGTGCACTTGTCTATGAAATGCCTTTGAAGACAGTGTACAATCTTATTTCATCTCTAATCAGAAATGTGGCAACCAAATTTCATCTGTCACTCCTATGTCACAACGTAACTTGCAAAGGGTCAATTGGTGTGATTTCCTATTTTCTTTTACAATTGGTCTGAAGTGTTCATTTTAGACTTTTCCCTATATACCTGACCGCAATTAAAACCAAGAGTTTCAGGGTCACCACAGGTAACATTGATACAAGCATGTTTGTGGATTAAAAAAAAGAAAATTCATGTTTTGAAAATGTTCTGTGGTATTTTTTCCCCTGTATTTGAGATAAATAAATCTGGGCTATGTGCTTTAGGTTCCCTCCCACCCCCGATCAGAGTTAAAGGCATCATGTGTTTTAGGGTCCATCCACTCTAAATCCAGATTAAATAACAAGAATTGCAAAATTATGGCTTGGAATTAACCATCAACATTTAGCGCTATGGTAAAAAGCCTCTTGCTTCCCCATGAATGATGAGATAGATTTATTTCTATATTTTAAATTATGGAAATTATTTGAAAATAATTTTGGTAAAATAGTCCTTCTTGCCCTGCATTCAGGGATGCAAGAGCTGAAAATACCCGAGTTCATGTGTAAGTAAAATATTTAAAAGGCACTCATTTCACTACTATTCTGTGGAGCCTCTTTCCCCGTCACATGTTTGAAGACTCATATACTTGTTTCCATGTTCAAAAATCATACACTGTAAATCAGTTTCTACAAGACTTGACCAAAGTAGAGTCCTTTAATAGATCAAAGTAGTTAAATTCTGACACTGGTAAAAAAAAAAAAAATGTGTGTAGTTACTTTTTCCCTCCTGGGTCAGCAAATTTTCTAAGCAGCTTGCTTGCTTGTGTGTGTGTGTGTGATGTATGTGTGTGTGTGTGTGTGTGTATTGTATATATCTTTTAACAATAGCCTATTTCCATCAACTGTATGTTCTGAAAGATTTTGTTTAACAATTATGAGAAATGCAAAGAACGAAGAACTCTGATGATCATTTTCACAGTGCAGCTGCAGTTTTTTGTTTGCAGTTGCCACTTTGCTAAAAATCTACCACTTTATTTATTCTTCCCCAAAATGGCCTTCAGTATTATTGGGAAAAGCTTATTATAATAGGAAATAAATCCAGGTATATATATATATATATATCAATAGTCATTCAATTAATTTAAAATAATTAACAAAACCTTATACCAAAATACATGTGATTCTTTCCACCGAAATGGAGCCTGTCCGTTACATTTGCACATCACAATGACCCTAAAGTGAAGCATCTCATTTAACAAGCCCCTCCACATCCCTGTTCTTTCAAATGCAATGAATGTGAAGGTTGTTAAATGAAGAATGGTGTGCCAATGGGGTGGGGGAAATCTTTAGAAGTTTAGCGCAGGCTTGGGCTCACCTAGTCTGGGCCTCCTACTCCCCCCCCTCAACTACCAAGGCACCTGATGCTCTAGTTCCTTCCCTAAGGGTTCCGCAGGCCGTTGTAGAGTGGCAGTAATAACCTGAGGCAGACTCGGAGCGAACATCAACTGAAACTTTATTACAAGAATAAAGGGTTGCCGCAGCTGCCGTGCTAACAGGGCAGTCAGCTGGCGGCAACAGCTGATGCTGTTTGACAGCTCCTTTTATAGCTGGCTGTCAAACGGGATCAACCAATAGGAGCGGTCCGTGTTCCCGCTTGAAGCGTGGACCAGAGTGAAGACTGCGGGTTAGTCCATTGAACGCTACACAGGCCTTGACCAAGCCAGCACAAAGAGTGCTTTAAACACCCTTGCCTGACTAAATAGCCAGCTTGGGAGCAGTATGAAGCCTGGGAAACCCCAAAGGGCAGGAAAAAAACCTTGGGAGGCCCTTGGCAGGTCAGATGAGAAATAGGCCTTGACTGTAACTATCCTCTCTATTCAGGTCACTTCTGCTGATCATCTCTAGTTTCCAGTGGTGGTATGCTACCGGTTCACCTGGTTCTGCCGAACTGGTTGCGGCAACGAGCAGCAGAGACCGAACTGGTTCACTTTGCTGTTGGGCCCACCTGCCCACCTGGGCTCCCATACTCACCTTTATCTTCTGCTTTTGAAGCGCAGCTGCTTTGTGCGGCGCAGAAGAGTGCCATGCAGCAGCTGCTGAAGTGACCGGCAGAGTGCAGGCTTTCAGGAGGTGAGTTGGAACACCTCTGCGCCTGCACAAATGCCTCTACACCTGCACAAAGTGCTTGTTTGGCATGCACGTGCATGTAAAGTGTGTGCACGCACGCAAAGCGCACCGAGCAAACCTGTGGTAAAAGTTTTTGAATCCCACCACTGCTAGGCTCCCTTGCCTAGCTAAGTGGCTGGCTTGGGAGCCGGCCAATATATACATACTATGGCATGTTTTGAAAATGATTTAGAACACAATCTTAACTAAATATACGCTCTAATACTATATTTATTTATTTGTGGTATTTATTTTAGTGGGTAAATTCATAGACATGTGGATATAGTAGATTTCTTCTATAAATGGATTATTCCATGTGTTTTCCAAAAAAGAAAAAGAAAGAAAGAAATTTTTAAGCATACCGATGCACAATGAATCTGTTAGTAATCTCCATTTTGCTCTCCAAATTCATGTGGACCTAAACCTAACCCTAAGTGACTTTGCCTCCCAATGGGATTTTCTCATGTATTTTACCAGGAAATGCAAATAGGGCAGATTTCCAGAAGTAACTATCAATCCACTATGAATGTTGGTGAACTTCATTTTGCTCTCTGAATTCATGCTGGCCTAACAAAAACTCTAAGTGGATTTTCCCAGGAAATGTAGCTAGGACAGGCACAAAAAGTCATACCAATGCACTACAAATCTGTTGATGACCTCTATTTCGCTCTCAAAATTCATGCAAACCTAACCCTAATTCTAAATTTATTTGCCACCCAATGGGATTTTCCCCTTTATTTTACCAGGAAAAGTTTTGTATTTCCCACATTATAAGACGCCCATTCCACACAGCAGGAATTGCTGCTGCCAATCCCTGCTGTTGCTCGCCACCACCAAATAGTGGTGGCAGTGATCGACAGCGATCCCTGCTGCCTGAAATGGGCCAAAAACAGAATGCGCGGAAGCTGAAAATGGGCTGCAGAGGCTGAAAACAGGATGCACAGAGGTGGCAATAGGCGATGGCAGTGGTAATGGGCAGTGGCAATCCCCACTGCCTGGAACAGCTGATCGGTCATATAATGGGAAGCAGCTCCAACCGCTAATCAGATGTTCATGCTAAATCAGGCTGTGATAACGTGCTGAAGCTGACCAGGCTGTTTGCTATTTGCTGCAAGGACACAAGCCAGAATATTGATGGATGCTGGGAGGCAGTGGCAGGTTTTTTTTGTCTTGTTTTCCTCCCCAAATGCTAGGTGAGTCTTATGGTCTAGAACGTCTTATAGTGCAAAAAATATGGTAGATAGTGTGAGCTCGAAAAGTCAGTGCCCTCCTAAACATATTAATATGTTAAGGATCCCAACACAACATTGGTGCTGACAATTTGCATGCCTGAATTCATGGTGACCTAACCCTAAACCTAAGTTGACACCAATGGGATTTTTGCACATTAATTGAATTTTCTCATATATTTATCAAAGAAACAAAAATAGGGTGGACACAAAAAGTCTGCAATCTCCTAAACATACCGATGTACTACAAATATGTTGGCAACTTCCATTGTGCACTCCAAAATTATGCAAACCTAACCCTAACCCTAATTGGGTTTGCCGCTGAATGGGATTTTCACATGAATTTTACCAGGAAATGCAGATTGGGTGGGGTCAAAAATTCAGCACTCTCCTAAGCATACTGATGCACTATAAATGTTTTGGAAACCTCCATTTTGCTGTCCAAATTCATGCAGACATAACCTTAACCCTAAGTTTGTTTGTCTCCAATGGGATTTTCAATTACTTTTACCAGGAAAAATGGTAAGGCATTTAGGACGGGCTCGAAAAGTCAGCACCCTCCTAAGCGTTCTGATGCCTTAAGAACCCATTGGCAATGACAATTTTCCTTCCTGAACTCATGGTGACCTAACCCTAACTTTAAGCTGATTTGCACATTAATGGGATTTTCCTTGTAATTTACCCCGAAATATAAATCTAAATTTTATCTATCAGATATGCTGATATTACTGAAAAGATCTCTTCCTCCTAATATGTTGAAAGAGTAGAAATATGCATTTCTGTTCATCAGTTTTCTTCTAGTAATCTATTATGGTGAAATAATCATGTCAAGTTTCACAACTATGTTGTGTGTGAGTCACATACATTTTCATTTAATAAATCGTGATTTGAGCGAATTCCCTTACTTTTCCAATCTCTGCAGATATTTAAACTGGTTATTTCAGTCGGCTATTGAATGTGCCCTAGCATTCTTCCTGATTTTCTACCTAATGCTTAACTGACTTTCTTCTTGTCAGAACCATCTGTTTAAATCACATTCAGTTAACATTTAGCTTCTCAGTATGGTTCTATATAAATTCTTACATAACGTTCTTATAAACTTTAATCAACAACCATATGTTTCTCTCTTTTATAGACACATACACACTCAGATACTGTATATATGTGTTTGTGTGTGTGTTTGTGTACACCCCCACACCTCCATCTACATTTATATCCAAATGGTTTATTGCTCCTTAAACTAAAATAATGTTAAAAGTTATCATGGAGAAAATATATACCACATAATAAATTTTCAATAGTAAAATAAAGAAATGCCACTGTAGATAAAGCAGTTGTGGAAACCTCACAAGGTCCTGGTATAAGCACGCGCAATATTTCTAACTAGTTTTTAGCCAAAATTTCCTAACTTCTGAGCCAAGTGCTTGCCATATTTACAGAAAATGTAATTCATATCTCCTCTGATTAATACATTTTATGTATTGTATCTAGAAATCTAATTCTAGAAGACATTGAGCAAAAAAAAGAGTGATCGCTGGAACATGTCAAAGTGGTTAGCTCAACCAAACATTGTTCAATTTGGATCCATAAACTCTGAACATGAAATTAGGAATCTTTAAAACTATTACTTATCTGAACCATTACATAAAATCTGATGCTATATCTGTGCCATACAGTGCTATAATTTTCTTCTCTTTCTTTTTCTTTCTTGAATTTAGCAGATCAGAAAATGCAAAGATAAGTGCATTCACTTATCTTTATTGTATTAAAGGACTATTCTGGTATTCTGAAAATATAACTTAGAGTTTATGAAGTAGAAGTACCCTTCCCACTGAATTCTAGAAGCACACTGATGTCCAGATAGAAGTCTTCTCCAGCCATTAGATCTAGGATTAGAATTGCTGGTTTGTATCTTTTTTTATATGAGATTTTCCCCACAAGATTAAAAAGAAATTTGACTGGCTTTCAACTGTTCCAACCATTCTCTTTTTGATCCCTTCACTGTTCAGTTTTCACTCTTTATTTCCAATTGAAGAAGCAGTTTGACTTGAATATCAAACAACCTTCAGCCAAATCTGAAGACATGTAATTGTTCTGCTCCTTCTTAAACTATAATTTCCTTTTCAGACTGCAGTATTGTACCCTTTCTTATGTTCCATCCTTCATAGTTTTAAATTAAACTTACTTTGCTATTATTTCTTGTTATTTCCCAGTATCCAAAATATGTCATGATCTTTTAAGGCTTTTTAATGGCTTTAATTCTCCTCCTTTCCTTTCAAAGCTAATTTCTGATTTATCTATCTCCATTTATCTATCTCCTTATCTAGTGTTCTTTGATCACATATTTACTTTTATAAATTTCCGTATTGCTTTTGTTCAATAGATTATTTTCTCTGCAACTATATAGTTATGATTCTATTTTCCCTTTCCCTACAACTGTCTTCTCTTTTCCTGGATTTCTTCAAACAGACATTTTCACATCAAACTAAAATCAATCTATTCTTTTTTTCCCACCTTACTCCTTAACTCTGTTGCCTCCTCCGCACCCTTCTTATTCATAATATCATATGGTGTTAATGTAATTTTTTTTCTTTCTGCTAGTGTCTCCTTGTTAAAAACCGCATGTAGATTTTGTGTAACCTTGAGGGTGCTTAAAGAAAATTGTGAAGAGAATTATATCATCCTATTATGGATGTGTTAAACATTTGCTGTAGCTTATTTAATATCTACATGAAGCCACTGGGGATTCAGCAGTTTGGGATCTGGTACTACCAATATGTTGATGATACCCAACTATACATCTCCAGGCTATATTGCAGATGTTGACTGAACATTGTCCCAATTCATTCTGGATGGTTGGGGGGGGGGGGAGCAGTAAATCCTAGCAAAATGGAAGTACTGTTTTGTACATCAGGTTTCTTCTGTGTCCCTTGTTGGACATGATTGCACTGCCCCTAAAAGAACAGGTCTAGGACTCTGAAATCCTCCAGGTCTCCCAGCTTCAGCTGGTTAGATATTTTCTTATCTCTTTTTCCATGAGATCAGCTGAAGGACCTGCATAATAAAGGTAAGTTTTTACATCTCTTCTGCACTGGACTTGAGCAACTGTGGTAAATTCCAATAAATACAAGAACTATACTGTTAGAGACTGCTAAGGTAGAGGTAACCCAGTGGGGACTATAGTAAGAATAATAATGCATGGCCAGTGGGCATTTTTCTATTAAATGATGATCGCATTGTTCAAGATTCAACTCTGATAACCCTTAATTTTAGGTATATGATCCTTTATTTCTTTAAAGAGAATCCACTATTCATGCTGACTTGAACAAATGCTGTCAGTCCAAAAGTACAATATCTGCCTTTGAAGAATAAAAGCTGTGGTCAAAACCATGTTGCCTGGAGCAATTTAAAAACAACAATGAATTCTTAGACATATCTAGGGAGAAGAACTAGATCATGTGATTTGGATTAACAAGAGTATGAAATAGTTTCTCTGTTTGCAAAAATCAAAAATGTAGCAAAATCAAGCTATAACATTCTTAGTTTAATTTTTATATTCCTCTGCATCTTTGTAGAATGTAAGAGTAAAAAAAGAGATGTCAAAACAGCACTAAAACTATACAGAAGTTACAATTTGATGCTTCACAAGCTAATCATTATTAGAGTATAAGTATTTTTACAACATAAATATTCATGATAAAGACAAGAGAGGCCACTACATTTCCCACTTCTATTTTGGACTTCACTGTTTATTGTAACAAAGGGCAGAAGATAAATGAAACACAGTTAGAGCTGCTGTTATTATAAAGGAAAAAGTGACTCATTAAAAAAAGGCAAACAAATTCATGTAGAAAGAAGCTTTACAGGAGGCACCTCAAACACCTGAGAAAAGATTCATTGCCAAGATCCAGTCCTTCACAGCAGCCAAAAGCTAATTTAAATATGGTGATGATGTCTTGTTGTCATAGTATGATCATGAGTTCATTGGAAGCTAGATGTGCTTTCACTGTTAACAGCACCAAAAAGAGATTGTGGAGACATTGATAAATAATCTGACTTTTACAATGAATTTAGATCTTCAAAATACCTTTACATTCCATTATAACTATTAGAGCTCGATTTCATTGAAGGCCACATCAGGGTTGTGTTTGACCTTGGGGGGGCATGGCCAGGATGGGTGTGGCCAGCTCATGTTGGGGGGCACCTGTGGTGACCAAGTGCTCAGGCAGGACTTCCCTTGATCCCTCCCAATCCCACTATAATCTCCCTCCCTCCTTCCTTCCTTCCTTCCTTCCTTTTCCCTTCCCTCTTCATTCTCCTTTCTTCTTCCTTCCCCTCTTTCCTTCTTTTTCCTTCCTTGCTCTCTTTCCCAGCTTTCCTTCTTTTTCTTTGTCTTTCCTCTTTCCCTTTCTCCTTTCCTGTCCCTTCTTGGATTCTCAAATGCAAAAGAGGAAACATTTCGACATTTCTCCTTTTGTTTTGTTTTGAGTTTGTTTTGCTAGCCCTCTGCCAGTGAAAATTGAGCCCAGGGGGCTGTATGTGGCCCCCTGGGTTCCATTTTTGGCCATGACAGCCTCCTGTAACCCTCTGTAGGAGGCCATTGCGGCAAAAAACGGAGCCTGGGAGGGCTGCACCCCATTTTCACTGTTAGAGGCATTACAAGCCATTCCTTCACTGTTTCTAGGGCAGCTCCATGGGCCAGGTGTAAACACCCTGTGGGCCAGATACGGTCCACAGGCCTTGAGTTTGACACCCCTGTATTAAAGCATCAAATCTGTATTTTTAATTGGTAAATTCCTGCAGACTATATTATAGTGGCCTTGAATACACAGACGTGATAACTTTAGTCATAAAACTCTCCATAGTACTTCATGATTTAGTGTTTTAAATAGAAAAAGCAAGTACTTTGTACTGCCCACAGATGGGATGATTTCCTAAAAGTATACTAAACTCCCATGAAACAGATTTATAGAATAATAAAGCACAGGTTATTTTTTCATGTTTTACTTTATAACCATTTCATATAAATATTATTCTAAACCTGAAAACATCCATGCAGAGCACTAGTAAAACAAGACAGTAAATGACTATGTTCAGCTTCAAAAATCAGCTTCAAAAATATGCTACATTTTAAAAACAAATTTTGAGTAGGGGAGGAAAGCAGGCATGCTCATGCTTTAAATTTTTACCCTTCTGCTTCACATGAGTCAATTTCAAATTTATAGCAATGACATATTTCCATAGTTGTAGTAGAGTTTTGACAGCCAAACAAAAAACAAAAAAACCCTTACATCTAGGATCCTAGATGTTTGGTATTTACTTAAACATTGTTTGTTCTTCCAGGAAAGAAGTTTGGATGCAAAATATTCTCTAGAGCAGTGTTCCCCAGAGAAATCCTTGAAACAGTACATATTCATCTACTTTTAATTATAAGTATCATCCCAGTTTATCTTTCTGCACTTTCAACTGTGCATCAAATCAAAATGACCCAAAGTTTTCATTTGAAGCACACACTGCAGCTCTCTTAATCATAATAATTGTCTTAATTACAGAAAATATTTTAAAGTGTCTCATTTTACTGTCACACGTGGAGAGATCTTCAGCTAGAACAGAAGCCACTGTCAGCTTGAATTTTTGGTTAAGGCAGGTGATTCTTGAAGGCAATTTTATAACCAACATAACTGAAAATGAAAGAATATTTAAATTTGTCAGCAAGATTCAGTGAATATTTAAAAACAACCAGTGATGTCCAAATGTTATGATAAGCAACTAGGTTTACAGCATTTGTTTAATTTGCATTAGTCCACCTATTCTAAGAAATTCATAATGGAATTCTCAACGTTATTTCATTTTGCTTTTGGAATGAATACATACTGGGATAAAGTTTGGTTGAAAGACTGTCATAGTTTGTCATTTAAGGAGTTAATGGATTCACAGTTGAATTAAACCAGATCCAAGTCTAGCAATCTATTTTTGGTTCCCTAGAGTTATTAAGCAACCAACAAGATAAGACCAGGACTTTCTGGGAAATTAATCCAGTCTCCCCTTACTGGTAATCAGTGTCCTTCATGTCTTTTAGAAAGCCATTAATAATTAAGATGTTACTGAATTTCAATTATGAATGCTTTAGGTGTTCTTCAATCAGCAGTTTATTCATCATCTCCCCCTTCTCCTCCTCCTCCTCTTCCTTTGATGTTATAATACCTTTCCTATATATCTCTTAGATGTTTTGCACCACCAGTTTTTCAATTCTTTATTCAGAATTTTTAGTTCCTGAGCAACAGAAGCATTTTATATCAAGCTATCTTTTAGAAGGCCATTCTATATGTTGTTAGAGCAACCATTTTATTCCCTTCAAATGCAGTCATAACCAATGATCAAAGATTGCTTAGAGGTAATTGCAGTCTGGAGTATACAGAATCTGCAGGTTCTCATTTCCACCATTCAGAATTCCCTTTCATCTCCAGCAGCTGGAGGCAAAAGGAAAGCTAGCCCCACCCCCATATTTTGCTATGCACTTTTAATTTGATAGATAGGGAATCACTTCCTTTTTTTCAAGAAAAAGAAATGTTTTAGTGACATATTCATAGGACACTGATTTATTTTTAGTTATAAATAAGCCCAGTGCCACATAGATGACAATATCTTCTCTTTCACTTTACAGTGATCATTCAAATGACTTGGAGTTTTCTTGGCTTCTCGCATTTCAATTAAATACCATAGGAAGCTATGGTGGATAATTTCTTCATGTTTTTCCAGTTCAGAAAACATTTACAGCCACCAAGGCTACAGACTGATAGAAAAAGATGTAACAGGAAAAACAAAGTAAACACCAGCATTTTTCACATTTCATAATAATTGGTCAAAAAAGTGCAAAAAAGTGTAAAAAAAAAAGATTTAGGTACCTGGGATTGAACAGTAGCTTCTTTTGCAATATATGTGTTTATCTCCATTTCATTAACCAAAGCTCTCCATTTTTCTTATAGTGGTTTAGAATTGTTCCTAATCCTAACCCTATGAAACATTTTTGGATTTCCTCATGATCTTTTACTAATTTGGGTAGTAAACAATGTACTGCATCCACAACAGGGGAAAAAAAGCCTCCTTTCCTTGATCTTACTTCATTCTGATCTGCAACTCAAATATGTTAAAATAATTGCAGGAGTAATTAATGTGTTATATTTATATAGTTGAATGATTAATAAAGTACAATAATTAAGCCGCATTCAGAGCATTAATAAATTAAATTGAATTTACCTCTGAATAAATATGCAAAGAATTGCTGCTTTATAGGGGTAAAAAATTCCCGAGGCTACTTCTAGTATTTTAAATCACAAAAATATTATAAAAATATTAAATTAAATATACTCTATGAATTTTTAGTAAGGAAATGGCTGGCATTATCAGACTTCAATAATGCTATTTAAAACCTCAACGTAATTTATTTTGCCAGATCATGCTATTATGCTATTGAAACCCATAGCAGATTTCTATTTACTTATGGTAAATTATACATCTCATTGAATCACAAGGCTGGAAGTGACCTTGGAGGTCCAAAAATCCTGCCCAAGGCAGGAGTCCTTATACAATCCCAGACAAATGGCTGTTCAATGTTTTCTCAAAAACCTTTAAAAATTAGGCAGCCACAATTCCAGGAGGCAAACTGTCACTTCCCTTTTTAAATACAGAACTACACAAGTTCTCCCCTTCTCAGTTATATCTGCATTGCTTTCTCACCATCTTGTGAATGAGAATTTGCCTTACACATAACCTTCTGTTTACAACTAGAAATGTGGAACTGGTATATTATTTTAAAATTAAATATCAAAACTTTTTATGAAACAAGCCACTACTATTTATATAGCTCAGGTAGGTTCAAATATTCTGTCAGTTTGCCTTAAAATATTATGTCAAACTTCTCAAATGTTCAGTTCTAAAACCAGGGGTGAGATTCAGCCGGTTCAGGCCAGTTTGAATGAACCAGATGTTAATTTTACATCCAGTTTGACTAACCAGTAATTCTGATGACCAGCTGGCCTGGCCCACCCCTCCCTCCCCTTCCCTTCCAGGAGTCCCGTTCTGGCTCCAGATAAGTGCAAGGAGGCCTCCTGGCAGCAAAAATGGGGCATGGGGGTGGTGGCACCGGACCCTCCCATGTCCCATTTTTGGCTGCCAGGAGGTTCCAGGGAGACTTTCTAGGCCAAAAATGGGGCGTGGAGTGTCCGCCGCTGCCCGTCCCCCCACGGCCTGCTTTGGCTGCCAGGAGGCTCCTCTTCAAGGGAGAAAAAAAAGGAAGAAAGGAAGAGAAAGAAAGGAAGGAAGGAAGAGAAAGGGAGAGTGAGGGAAGGGAGAAAGAAAGAGAAGGAAAGAAAGAGGGAGGGTAGAGAAAGAAAGGAAGAGAAAGAAGAGGAAGGAAGGAAGGAAGGAAGGAAGGAAGGAAGGAAGGAAGGAAGGAAGGAAGGAAGGAAGGAAGGAAGGAAGGAAGGAAGGAAGAGAAAGAGGAGGGAAAGGAGAAAGAAAGGAAAAGAAAGAAGGAGGGAAGGGAGAAAGAAAAAGAAAGAGGGAGGGAAGAAAGGAAAAAAGAGGAAGAAAGAATAAGAAAGAAATAGAAAGGAAAAGGGAAAGGGAAAGGGAAAGGAGAAAGAAAGAGAAAGAAAGAGGGAAGGGGGAGGAAAGGAAGGAAGGGAGAAAGAGAGAAGGAAAGGGAAAGTAAATGAGGGATGGATGGATGGAGGGAGGGAGGGAGGGAGGGAGAGAGAGAAAAATGAGAGGAAGGAAGGACCACAAACCCTGGCACTAGATGTAGCTTCAGAGGATGCTTTGAAACAGCACAGCAATCCAGGGCTGGAAAGGACCTCAGAGGTCACCTAGTCCAACCCCATCTCCAGCAGGAGACATCTGGGTTATTTTGGTGCCTCACCCAGTCACATGACTACCAAGCCATGCCCACGCCATCATATGACCATCAAGCCACGCCCACAGAACCAGTTTTTTTAAAAAATTGAATCCCACCCCTGTCTATAACTGTCATGAAATATCACAATGTTTAGTTGTTTTCCTTAGAAAATGGTCCTGCAAACAAGCCTTTGGAGTCATAATTTCTTTCAATCACTCCACTGAGTTAAAAAAAAATTCAGTACAGAAACTGAATACAAACTGAACACTGTTGAGGAGCAAACTTGCCGTTTGAAATACAAATTTAAAGGTTTGAAATATATAATTTTTAAATGCTGTGCAAATAAAACTTTTTCTTGATCCTGAAAATTTGGGGTAGAATCTTTCATTTTTAGACACAAATGAGTCAAGCTTTTCAAACTCTGTTTTGGGAGAGACATTCCTTCAAATATATGGTATTCAAATTATTTAGATCATCTAACACAAGCAGTAAGCCATTGAACTAAGTTTGGTACACACTGCAGATTGATTCCACACAAATCACCCTTCTAGAATTCAAGATATAAGCTCCTTTAAATTAAAAGTTGTGGAATGTATACAAAGGTCTGATATTTTAATTGAAGTAGGAACAAAACAGGATTTCCTCCAGTAAGTATTCAAATGGGTGAACCAAAGAAAAGTCATTAGTGATATTCTCATAATCCTCAATGGCTCTATACAAGAATATTGGAATAATTCCTTTCTCTTTTCATTACAAATGGGCTGAAGTCTAAGGAACTACAAAAACTGCAGGGAAAAAAAATCCAGAGAAAAATTACATTAGTCGCAGAGTACTACAATAAGAAAAAAATGGCTCACTTTGCTTTGTATCAGCAGAAAGCTAAAAAAAGCAAACAAAACCTCAGCATTTAATTTGTAATATGCTAATATGAAACAGTAAATCTTATCATTCATAGATGTTTTTACTTTAGGGATCTAAATCTCTCTGGTAGAGGAATGAAGGAATATGATACATGAAAGGAAAATGTCAGGGCACTATTAAATCTGTTGTTGTTGCTGCTATTCTTGATATACCCAGCTGTTCAATTTTTTTAAAAAAAAATGATTCCCCAATTATGCTAGTTCTAACCTAATTATCAATTGATCTTTGATGATGTCACTAGGGGTTGCTACATGATCAGCATTCCTCTTGAATAGCACACTAAAATTACTATTAGCTGAAACACAGACAGAGAAAATGAAATTTCATGTATTGTTTGCATTTTCATCATTCCTATGGCCATTGAAATAAGTGAGTAAGTGAAAAACAATCCAGCAAATTTAAATGAGGAATCAGGAACAAAAAAAGATTAAAAGCTTAATGCTGAACACAATATCAATAATTTCTATAAAGCCGACAAGCATTTGCTTTCTCTAGACTGATCCACAATAGCTCTTTTTAAAAGAGATGAGATTTCTTTCCAGGAAGGTTCACTGAATTGCTAACTAATTGCATTCACAGTACTTGCCATATCATCATCATGGAACTTTTTATGGCTGCATGCAAATAGATTAAAATCAATTAAAGAGATGAGTCCATTTTTTTCATGTATTTTTATTTAGTTTGACAGCTGTTTTCTGAATCCTACAAAGACTGCATATGCAGCAGATAATCCCATATGAATATACCAATTGTTATATTTGTTACCTCCTTTATAGAAAAGCTGTTACATAAAAGTGAAGCAGTTCAAAGTGACAGATAAAACTCTCCCTCCATGCCTCAAGTCATCTCTAGAAATTGCACAGTCTGCTATTTCATTACCATTCCAAGGCAATAACTGAATGCATTCAAACTAAAGTCTGAAAAAGTGATGCAATTTGGCTCCAACTTTGAGCTACATACAAAGAACCTGTTGTGATAATACATGAAAAAATATGAAACTATTTCAAAAAAAAAATAGTCTGTTCAAGAACTCTACCTTCTAATTTTTTTGCCTTATAAAAACTCCTGTGGTGAAATTGTTCACAGATAAATAACAGCATCTTAAGGCATTTTATATTAACTTTTGAAATCTACACCACCATTAGCATTAGTTTTGGAGACTGTCCACAAGCCATTTTCCCTAATAGTTGGGCTTATACTAGCATTTGAATCATTTGCTATTGTCACCAACCTTGTGTTAAAACAGTGGGGAACCATAAAACATAATTCCTATTCTTAACATAATACAACAGGTTTAAGTGGAGGAATTCTTAACATACAACAGACTGTTAAATCAATAATCACCTGGCAGTTGACTTCCATAATTTTCTGGCTTCTCTAACTATAATTTATTTTTCTAACATGGATGGAATCCAGTTTACAATTATTTGTCTTTAAGTTCTAAAAATGTAAATAGGATAATGTTGACTTGTGAGTGCTGTAACCAGTGACTGCAGACTCAATACAGACAGTACTAGGTAATTACAGGTAGTCTTCGACTTACAACAGTTCATTTAGAGACTGTTCAAAGTTACAACAACACTGAAAAAAGTGACTTATGACTATTTTTCACATTTATGATGGTTCCAGCATCCCCATGGTCATGGTCAGGTGATCAAAATTTAGATGCTTGGCAACTGACTTCCATTCATTCCAGCTGCAGTGTCCTGGGGTCATGTGATCACTTTTTGCAACCTTTGGACAAGCAAAGTCAATGGGGAAGCCAGATTTGCTTAACAATCACGTTACTAAGTTAACCAGTGTGGCAAGAAAGACCATAAAATGAGGCAAAATCCACTTAACTGTCTTGCTTAGCAACAAAAATTTTGGGCTCAATTGTGGCCATAAGTTGAGGACTACCTATATACAAAGAAAAAGAATGGGAAGGGTTTTGTCCTAAAAAAGTTTCAAGATTGTAGAATAATTATACTCCTATCTTACTTTAACAGAATAACAGAATTGGAAGGGACCTTGGAGGTCTTCTAGTCCAACCCACTGCTCAGACAAGAAACCCTATAGCATTTCAGACAAATGGTTGTCCAATCTCTTCTTAAAAACTTCCAGTGTTGGACCATTCAAAACTTCTGAAGGCAAGTTGTTGCACTTATTATTTCAACTGTCAGGAAATCTCCAGTCCTCTGATCATCTTTGTTGCTCTTCTCTGCGCTCTTTCTAGAGTCTCAACATTTTTTTATATCATGGTGACCAAAACTGGTTGCAGTATTCCAAGTGTGGCCTTACCCAGTGGTGCAATTCAAATTTTTTTTACTACCGGTTCTGTGGGCGTGGCTTATTTGGTGGGCATGGCTTGGTGATCATGTGACTGGGTGGGTGTGGCTTAGTGGTCATGTGACTGGGTGGGCGTGCTTGGTGGTCATGTGACTGGGTGCACAAGGCTTGGTGGTCATGTGACTGGGTGGGTGTGGCCAACTCAATGTCACTCACATCAAGGGGTGCCTCACCTGGCCCCTCCCCTCCCAGCCATTCCTTGTCACCCAGCCTCAACTTATCTATAGTTCTGTAAAAATGTTGTTCACCTTTTTTGACTTTATTATCTGCATACTATAGATGTACTTTCATGGACCACTGAAAGGAGGAAATGGCTCACATGCTTTACTCAAGAGTGTGATAGGCAACAGGCTTTTAAGGGGCTGCCAAAAAGAAAGGGGGACAATGTATTTTCCAAAGAAGCAGAATGCAAACAAGAAGCAATGGATGGAAACTGAACAGAGAGAAGCAACCTAAAACTAAGGAGAAACTTCCTGTGAGTGAGAACAATTAACCAGTGGAACTGCTTGTCTCCAGAAGTTCTGGGTGCTCAATCACTGGAAGTTGTTCAGAAAAGACTGGACAGCCATTTCTCTGAAAAGGTATAGGGTTCACCCCAAGGTCCCTTCTAAGTATTATTCTGGCACCTTTCCCAGGATTTCTACTCAGAGTTTGGCATCTTCAGTTTTCTTGCCTGAGCTGGGGGTTGGACTAGAAGACCTCCCAGGTCCCTTTCAACTCTTGCTAAACACATGTATATTTTATGCTCTGGATTATTGACACTGAATGCACGTAAACCCTGAAAAATATGTGGTAGCCCTGGGCAAAAGAAAGGCAGAAAAATCACTCTTGGTGTAGGGACAGTGTAAAATATTAACACATGATAAATAATGGAACAATTAAAAATAATAGCACAGAGTTTTATTTCTCTCTCTCTCTTCCTATTTTTTTTCTTTCTTTCTCTTCTCTCTCTCTCTCTCTCTCTCTCTCTCTCACACACACACACACACACACACAAAGCACTTAACAGACAAGCATTTTGGAAGCAGCTCCTTTAAATTTCTCCAAGGCTGGAGTGGATTCCCCCACCTGCTCTGTCAGACCACTCTTTCTCACTCCAGGCACTTTACTCACATGGGGAAAGTGATACTTGCAGCGTCCATGCCTTTCTTCCTTTCCCCCAGGGAGAAAGAGGACGTGGGAAACAGAAAGCTAGGAGAGCGATCGCAAGTGAGCGACCGGGCGACCGGGTTGGGGGTGTGGCCAGCCAGGGGTCACCACCAGTTCGGCAACCCAGGCCAAATAACTGCTACCGGTTCGCCCGAGTAAGTGTGAACTGGTTGAATACCACCTCTGGCCTTAGGCATTATAAAGTGGTATTAACACTTCCCATGATCTTGATTCTCTCCCTCTGTTAATGCAGGCTAGAACTGTGTTGGTTTTTTTGGCAACTGCAGCACACTGCTGGCTCATATTTAAGTGATGGTCCACTAAGACTCTCACAGTTACTACTATTGAGCCAAGTATCACCTATACCAGTGGTGGCAAACCTGTGGCACGCATGCCACAGGTGGCACGCAGAGCCTTCTGTGTGGGCATGTGCACCATCACCCCAGCTCAGCTCCACCGTGCATATGTGCATGCCTCTCACTGACCAGCTGGCCTTTGGGTCTTTGCTGCGCATGTGTGGGGGTGGGGCACATGCAAGAGAGGTGTGCATGTGGGGGTGCATGCGGGGGGGTGCGTCTTGCATTTTGGGTATGCACACCCATGCTTTGCGCACTCGGGGCACAAAAGGTTTGCCATTACTGACCTATACTATACCTGTGCATTTGGTTTTTCTTGCCTAAATGTAGAACCTTATTTTTTTTTCACATTGAATTTCATTTTGCTTGATAGCAGCCAATGTTCAAGCCTGTCAAGATCCTTTTGCATGTTAAGCCTATCTTCTGGAGTGTTGGCTATTTCTGCCAGCTTGGTATCATCTAAAAATTTGATGAGTTTCCTATCTATCACCTCGTCCAAATCACTGAGGAAGATGTTGATGAGTAGTGAGCCTAAAACAGAGCCTTGGGGTACCTTATTGCATATTTCCCACCATGTAGATGCAATTCCATTGAGGACTACATGTTCAACCAGTTAAGAATCCATCTAGTGGTGATGCTGTCTAACCCACATTTTTCTACCAGTATCTCATGAAGTAGTAGGGTTGTGGCCTACTTTATCAAATGCCTTACTAAAGTCCAAGTAAATTATATCCATAGCATTCCTCTGGATTACTAATTTTGTCACTGTCTCAAAGAATGCAATAAGATTTGTCTGGCATGATCTGTTTTTGACAAACCCATGTTGGCTTTTGGTTATGACTTTGCCTCTGGGTGTTCACTGATTTGTTGCTTATCTTTTCTAGAATCTTATCAGGTATTGAGGTCAGTGTCACGTCCCCATGGCATGCTGGAGCCGTGACACCGAGTGTTCTGCTGCGTCTGAGTATTCTCCCACGGTAGGAAGCACCTACCGGCCGACCGACACCGGGTCGGAATGGCCGATGGAGATGGACGAGTCCCAATGACATCAGATGCTGAACTATCACAAGTCACGGGCAGCTATCGGCAGAGCGATGAACATGCTGACTGTTAAAACAATGACCCGGGAGGGGTGAATATACACCGAGAGGGCACAGGGGAGTTGGTGGAATATGGAAAGTGGGGCTGTGGCTAGGGGATGGTAAAGGAGGATGGATAAGTAATAGCAGAATGCATGGTATCGAGGGTTACATAGTGACCGGAAATTAAGCGATAGTGGACACCGGATGGTGGATAAGCCCATTACGTTATTATCTGGTGGATAAATACAGCTCTGGCTGCGAGGTGCGTCAGAGCTGACTTTACTATCACTTTTGATGCCTGTTGTTACCCGAACCCAGAACAATATATGGATGAATAAAAACTTTTCAACTTGCCGTGGAGCTTTATTTCCCTTTCTTTCTGGACTTCGGCTGAACAGCTGAGAGTCAGACTGATAGGTCTGTCATTTCCCAGATTTAAATCCCCCCCCCTTTTAAAGATGAGAACTACATCAGTTCTTTTCCAATTCTCTGATAGTTCCCCAGTGCTCCAGGATCTTTGAAAGATACAGTTCAGTGGTTCTAAGATTACATCTGCCAGTTCCTTCAGAACCTGGGGTATAATCCATTTGGTCCTGGTGATTTGAACTCATCTAGGGTGGACAGGTGCTCACTTACCATTTTCTTGCCTATTTTAATTTATATTCCTAATCCTACTTAGCAGATGTATTGTTCTGTTCTACCGTCTGCTGAAATTCATGGGGCAGAACATATGACAGAGCTTCTCAATGGTGGCCCATAATTTACTGAGTATCTTATCCCCATCTCCCAAATACAGATGCCCCAACTTTCCCTTTTTTCAGGATGCAATTATAAAGTGGCACTGTTCCAGCAAGCATTTGGCCCATAATAGTTTGGCAATTATAAAAATTGCTTTTTAAAACATGTTTTACATTTTATTAATACTTTCCTTATTTACTCAAATCCTTAGCCTCTTAAAATAAAATAGAAAGTAACACCATTTTAGAAAATGTAGTCAGTCAGAATAAACACTGCACAAGAAGGCAAATAGTCTGATTCAATGTAAGACATTTTCCTATAATTTAGAAGCTATTTTGAGACATCTTCCCACCTCCTCCACAAATGCTAATAAATTAGTTAGATGTAATAAGTACAGGGGATAAGCAGCACTTAAGAAAGTAAACATGATATAGCAAATTTGGTATTAATGGTTTTTCACTGAATTGTCAGTTTCTTCAAGACCCAATTTACCAATATCTATACAATGCAATTAGATTTTGTTTCAAACTTTTCAAACATACGTATTTCTATTCTCTTGGTAATTAAACAGAAATCTCTAATGCCTATGAGGGGACTCTGGGAGATAAGCTTTTAAATCACTCAACCATTTTCTAGGTTTAAATATATTATTTCTTTCCAGATAATACCCAAATCAGGAATACCCCTTGAAATACCCCTTGAATACCCCTTGAAAGTACTCTTAAAGCAGTCTTCATTCCCATTTAATATATCTATACAATGGTACAAGAACGTGCTAAAAGGATAAAGTGCATCTGCATCTCCAAAGTTCCATTAAAATCACAGTTGGAAAGGGCTACTTTAGCCACTAAGTCTAATAGACATAAGACATAAGAATTTATTTGTCATTACACTCGCAAGCGGGTGCTACGAAATGAGGTGCTCTTCCACAAGTAAAACTGGACAAACAGCACTAAAAAAGAAAAAAAAATTAAACTAAACACAACCAACCATACAATAATCTCTATACAATTTAAAAATGTAAATACCCCACTTAATGATGTAAATACATCATTAAGTGCAGAAATCTTAATTCAAGGATATCTAAAAAAGGCCATCCAGATTTCACCTGAACTCACTTAGTGAAGGAGTGACCAGCAGTGCTGTATATACAGGCAGCCCTCAACTTACTATTATTCAATTAGTGACCGTTCAAAGTTACAATACTGAAAAAAAGGACCACCGACCAGTTTTCACACTTACAACTATTTCAATATGTCCGTAGTCATGAGATCAAAACTGGTCCCATGTTGACAACTGGCATGTATTTATGACAGTTATACTACACTAGGCAGGGTGTGTATGTCATGTGATCATCATGTAACCTTCTTTGCTTCTGACAAGCAAAGCCAATGGGGGAAGCCAAATTCACTTAACAACCGCAGTGATCTGCTTAACAACTGTATCAAAAAAGGCCATAAAATGGAGCACTTCACTTAACAACTGTCTTGCTTACCAATGGAATTTTTGGGCCCAACTGTGGTTATAAGGCAAGGACTACATGTAATTGGTTCTACTGTCAAAGTGCTGTTAGTGTTAGGATTATGTGGTGGCGCAGTGGTTAGAATGCAGTATTGCAGGCTAACTGTGCATTACCACAACCAGGAGTTTAATCCTGACCGACACAAAGTTGATTCAGCCTTCTATCCTTCTGAGGTCAGTAAAATGAGGACCCAGATTGTTGGGGGCAATATGCTGACTCTGTAAACTACTTAGAGAGAGCTGTAAAGTACTATGAAGCAGTATATAAGTCTAAGTACTATTGCTATTACAAATATGTTACAGTTAATGTCTTAGTTTCCTTTCAAATAAAAGGAGATCAATGTGTAAACTTCCCAGGGCTGACAGAATCTCCTTTTGAGGTTAAAGAGATACTTTTCCTGTACCCCTCAGACTAACTTAGGAAAAAAAAATGATTTTCTCATTTCAGGAAAAATCAGATAATCAAACAGAGGCATATTTATATCAGAACTACACTAAGGATGTGCTAAGACTCTCACTAACCAGCAGTTCTAAATTGTTAGTCTCAAGAAAGTTATTGGTAACTATCCTATAACAAAAACTTATTTGTTAGAGGTGAAATAATTCTGTAGAGGTAGATAATCTAATTTGCATTAATTTGTTCTACTATGTTCTAATAAAACTGAATAGTTCTATTTCAATTTTTGCTATTTTTCACCATTATGTTATACAGCATAGAACAATTAAAATCAGATGAGAGAAACTGCAATGAGAAACTATTTTACACAGCTAAGTAAGGAATTTGCTTTAAAGTCTCAATTGCTAATTCATTAAATATTAATATGCCATTCCCACTCCCACCTCTCAGGTATAGTCATTAAAAACAAAACTTCTAAATTTCTAATCTACATTTGACATAAGAATGAGCTGTGCTCCAGGTCTGAACAAATCCTGAATCCTGAGACAGATCAAGTTAATTTAGGACAGCTTGTCAATTACTTGGGATTAAGTAAATAGCTCTTATTGATTCAAACGCCTGCACTGGAGTTTCAATATGATGCAAGTGCTGTACTAAGTACAGTACAGTACTTGTGAAAAAGTCCACAGCATACAGTGCAAAGATAAATAAGATTTGATTAAGTGTGGTCTGTTTTCAACTCAAAGTCACCTTTGCAGTCAGATCAAACTTAAGCCCTAAGATCATATGGACAGAGTCTTGTGGCTACCAATTAGGGAACACAATAACAGAAGGACAAAACAAGAATGAAGCAGAGGCAAGTTTAAATCAACTATGAGTTCAAAAGGATTTGGAGAATGTTAGAGAAACAGTATGAACAACTAACATCTGGAAATATGAATGACCAACCATGAGGTATTTATGATGAGTTGTATCAGAGTTCTACAGCCTTACTTGTTCAGGATCACTGTCTCCAGAAGGCATGACCAAAGATGGCACTTTGGAAGAAAAATGTCAACAACCTCCGGTTTTTCTACATAGAGAATCAATCTCTTCCCATTCTCAAGTAAGTTGAGGAACTAGGAATTAATACAAATCTATAGAAAGCCCTTTCAGATATGTTATATTTGGGGAACCTAAGGGGAATACTGGTTAAAACACGGCCAATGGACATTCTCATTTAAATAACAAATGAGAAGAAACACACCTGTGAGGAAAAAGATGGCCTTTCCACACTTGCATGTCTGGCAACCTTTTTTGTTGTGCTTGTAAAGCTAGCTTCATCTTGTTCTCAGCTGAGACAGCTCAGACAGGCTTAAGTAACCCAGTTGCAATTTAAAGTAGTGAGTTTCCCTCCCCCCTATTAAAGCGATAGCAGTTTAAATGTGAAGACAAACCTTATCAGTAGATGGACAATCTGGTGGTTTGCAATGGGTTATATAAACCCATTGATTGTTGTGGACTAGTATGTATATGCCCCCATTGTGTTATTTACATGATAAATTATTCATGGCACTCACCCATGCAAGAGAAAAGAGTGGCAATTATTCTTTAAAAGAGCACTAATACTACAGTACAGGACCACAGGTATTTGAATAAATAAGTATATAGCAAAAAATCAGGGTACACCTACCACCAATGGATTTTGAATGGCACCCAGAGTTCATTGGAGTTGGGTGGCTAATAAATTCAAATAAATAAAATTGGAGGAAGAAAAAAATTATGTCAGAAATTGTAAGAAGCACTAAATGCACATTACGACAGCACAAAATATTATTAATGTGTGATTAGAATGTAAACTTTGGAGTAATTGAGAATCTGGACTTACAGAAAAATTTGGACTGAGTACACAATATTGCAGAAGATAGTTTAATAAAAACTTGGAAAAGAGTTTACTTTCTTCATTGTCAATACCTGCTTCCAGCAACATAAAAAAGAGTCTCTACATTTATATAGCATCAAAGAGAGTGACAGAATTAGAATCAAATATACATCCTCAGAGGAAATAGACTAGTGCAATCCAATCAGCCAGGATACTTTCAGGTGCAGACTGAAAAAGACCATGAAATATTGGTGTCAAGCATAGGTTAAAATCAGAAAATTAAGCAGAGTAAATGTGTCAGCAAGACTTGACCTGGAAGAGATATAGTCAGAATATAAGATCACTTGAAAGAACAGACTCAGTACATTCCTTTTATGCAAAATAGAGCTTGAGAAGCTACAGAAAGAGAAACTAAAACAGAACAAAAATCACTAAATTTCAAACAGGTAAAAATCAAAGTGCCTTTCACAAAAAACTATCATGATAGAAAACACAAAGGATGAAAACCTTGGACAACAAAAAGGGCATATGATAACTGAATGTAGACCTCAAATATCAAAAGGAAAAGGATAAGAAAAGATGTTTCAATCAAGAATGTTCATAAATGTAGAAAATGTAAAAGATCTTTTAAAAAAGAACACAAGAATCACAAAAAAACGTATCACTAAGACCGGAAAATTCAAGAATAATCTCAGAAGTCATCAGAGACACATGAAGTTATAATATGGAAATCTGCCATAAAATGGGATTATAAAATAGCTAAGTTATTTGTAAAGATAGAATATATATAAGAAGCAACTTCATTAAAAAGTGAAGAAACAGACCATCAAATAGAAAAACAGCAGGTGTAGATGAAATATTCACTTTACTATTTAAAGCTGCAAGAGAAGAGAAATTGAAGCACTTAACAGCCCTAGTTAATATGATCAAGAGAATGGAATGTGCCAATTAACAAACCTCTGTACTAGTCATGCAAAGTTTTGCTTCTATTCTTACAAAGAAGAATACAGCAATGCATGGGAGAAAAATGACAAATGAACAGTCAGGTTTCAGAAAAAGCAGAATGACATAAAATCAGATAACTAACACAAGATGGATAATGGAAAGAGAACAGAAGATAGAAGTTTACCTTCACTTTCCTGACTACTGCAAGGCTAGAATGTGGAACATATCAAGACTAATAGGCATGCCAGAATGCTTGATTATCCTTCTGAGGAAACCTTACAATTAACAAAAGTCTATTAATATAAATGAAGAAGCAGAATGTCCAGAAGAAGGGAATAAGATGAGGGTGCGTATTGTCCCCATCTTACAAAACAAATGTAAGAACGGCAGGATTCAAGCAGATAAGAGCTAGAATCAAACCTGTAGATTAGAACATTTGCAACATTGTAGCAGATTATGGTACTGCATTAGCTCAAAATGAAGACTTAGAGCTCATTAAGAAGGCAAAAATGGAATGTGAAAAATACAGATTAATAGCAATAGGAATAGCACTTAGACTTATATACCACTTTACAGCCCTCTCTAAGTGGTTTAGAGTCAGCATATTGCCTCCAACAATATGGGTTCTCATTCTACTGACCTTGGAATGATGGAAGGCTGAGTCAACTTTCAGCCTAGTGAGATTTCAACTACCAAATTGCAGGCAGCCGGTAGTCAGAAGTAACCTGCAGTACTGCACTCTAACCACTGTGAGATCGTGGTTCATTAAATATGAACAAGACAAAAATATGCAACCTATAAACTCAGTGAATTTATAGTTCAGAAGTGGACATGGCCTGGTTTTCTTGGGCTGAAAAATAAAGTTACCTTTTCTGCAGTACTGAAAAGCTATGAAAACCAGGCAGTAACAAAGACTGAGAAAAATAAGACAAAAAATAGAGAATGAAAATCAGAGTATCATGGATTGAGAAAAAAACCAATCAACCGTCTCTAGACTAAAAAGTGGGCTGTTTCTTTGTTAAGACAACTATCAGCTTGCAGAAAAACACAGTATATTAGAAAAATGATTAGGTTTGATAAGTTTGTGAGAAACAAACGGGGAAGCATTTTTTTCATGGAATTATGTATACTTAACAAATTAAAATTACAGAGTAGCAAAGTTAAAAATGATAATTATAAGATAAAAAATAAAGTAATGGCAAGTATACAAAGTTTCAAAAACATTATAGTGAGAAAAATGGAAGATGTACTTTCATATGACCCTAGTTAGAGGTAGCCACGATGAACAAACTTCCCTCAACATTTCACTACAGATCAAATAAAACTAGCTAAAGCCCTTATTATTTTAAGTTTAGTTGATGGAAATTGGAAAGCGATTTTGTAATGATCAGGAAAATGGATTTCTTTTTCTGGGGTTCTGGAAATAAAAACATTTGTTCCACAAAGGCGAAAGAAATGTAGTGGAGATCTTTTGGAATCTCTATTCAAGTATTGCTGATGAGATCAACAGCATTCATAGCCGAGTTAAAAGCACTTCTCAAAGGTAGATTTAACACTGTCAGATAGTTTTCAGTGCAATAGAAATTCTTGACTGCAGGAAAAATATGGTGACACTTTGTTGTCTATCAAGGCAGTTAGCTGTTTGAATTGTGCAATCAATGAAATCTTTATTTTCTTTGTAGCTATAGGAGGGAGATGGGCAAGTACCTCAATAGAAAGCCCATAAATTTTATATGTGCTAATAGACAATGTACTAAATGAAAAACCAAACTGGATTTGTTCCAGAAATATTTTTAGTTATCCTAGAAGAGAGCATACCAAACTTAAACATCTGCTCATTCCTTTGCTATGGTGTTATTTCCATAGCCAAATCCTCTAGTATGAACAGAAAATGTTTGATAAGTGTGATGGTAAAACTGTATGGAAATACATTCTGTTAAAATTAAAAGATGAATAGTTCTATAATTAGGGGGGTAACTTAGACCCCTTTTATGAAAATAATAACTCTAATATTTCAGCCTTTTGGAAGACAACCGTAGGTGTTAAGTTAACTGAAGAAAGCAGTTAGAATGGCAAGGTACCATCTTCTAAAACATCTGAAATAAGTTAGGATGGCATACATTCATCCATTAAGCCAGAAGTGACGTTTGACTTGATTGCACCCAACTAACCATCTTTAGAGTGATTGAGGTCTGATTGAACCATTTCCATTTCCCAGGTTTGGTTCTCAAAATTTGGAAGCAATGTGTTGAATACAAATTCTGGTAATTATTTCTTATTAGTGAGCTAGGTTAAGCATCATCAGAATGACCAGAAGTTCTCTACTTTTATTCTTCTCTCTTAGCCATTCTCCTGAATTGGTTCATCAGTCCTACTGATTTGGAATGGAAGTATACATAAACAAACAAGCAAAAAAAGACATGCCAGTCCCTTCCACCCTGCCATAATCCTGAAACTATTTTACAAAATTCTCCTTACATATCCAATTTGTTTCCCATGTCCTTCCATCAATCAATATAAGTGCACAAGTTGAAGAATCCAAATGAGAGGACTTCAGTAATTCAGGCATGACTCCATGCACAAATATTGGGCACAATTTCCATAACAAGCAATGGTGCAAAGGCTCTCCTGGACACAGACTCCATTTCTTGTGCTTTCTCTGCAAAGAACACCACTAGCCCTATCCATACTGGATCCAAAACCAACCAAGCAGTCATCAGCTATCTCTCATGTTCTTCTCACCTGCAATCTCTCCTATCTCTCCTATATCATCCGCCTCCAAATTCCTATTCTTCAACTTATGTGCTCACAATTGTATATCAATATTTCTTCTACTTCTGCTAAGAAAGAGAACAGAAACCATTCTTTATTCCCTAATTTTTCTCTCATCTAAATTCTATGTTTGAATGATAATATCTCCCTAGGCAAATGTTTTTGTGCCTTCAAGTCAGTTTCCATGCCTGGCAACTGCCAAGACAAGTCCTTGCAATTAGCTTGGCAATGGTTTTACAGAAGTAGTTTGCCACTGATTTCGTCCTAGGGCTGAGAGAGAATGACTGGCTTAAAATCATCCAGCTGGCTGGCTTCATGCCAAAGGCAGGACTAGATTTTGCAACCTGCTGACTTTTATTCTGATGGCTTAACCATTGCACCAAACTTGCTCTGCTCTCTATGCAGTATTACCTGTTAAATATAATACTTCTAATACTCTTTTAAATAGAGACTGTTTGATGTCTTGCTTCTGAGAATTGCTAGGAAAACTGCAGGGACTTATTCAGGTAATCACCAGGAGTCAACACCGACTTGAAAGTATAAGTGCGTGCACAAACCCACGCTATTAATTATTAAAGAGAACTGAAAAGCACATTTTCCAGTTAGAAGTTATTCTTCACATTATCCAGTTAGAAGTTATTCTTCAACCGGAACAATCTGGAACTGAACACACTCAAAACTGTAGAAATGGTGGTAGACTTTAGAAGAAACCTCCCATACTACCATCTCTTACAATACTAGACAACACCGTATCAACAGTAGAGACCTTCAAATTTCTAGGTTCTACTACATCATGACCTAAAATGGACACCTAACATCAAAAATGTCATCAAAAAAGCACAACAAAGAATGTTCTTTCTGTGCCAACTCAGAAAGCTCAAACTCCCCAAGGAGCTGCTGATACAGTTCTACAGAGGAATTACTGAGTCGGTCATCTGCACCTCTATAACTGTCTGGTTTGGTTCTGCAACCCAACAGGACAGACACAGAGTGTAATTAGGACTGCAGAAAAAACAATTACTACCAACCTACTACCTGCCTTCAATCGAGGACCTATATATATACTGCACGAGTCAAAAAGGCTGTGAAAATATTTACAGACCCCTCACATCCCGGACATAAACTGTTTCAACTCCTTCCCTCAAAACGACGCTATAGAGCAATTAGAACAACTAAACACAAGAACAGTTTTTCCCCCGAAAGCCATCACTCTGCTAAACAAATAATTCCCTCAACACTGTTCAACTATTACGAAGTCTGCGGTACTATTACTATTAATCTTGTCATCACTCCTTATCACCCATCCCCTCCCACTTGTGACTGTATGACTGTAACTTTGTCGCTTGTATACTTACGATTTATATTGACTGTTTCCTCGTATGATTTGATTGCTTATTGTACCCTATGACTCTCATTAAGTGTCGTACCTTATGATTCTCGACTCTTGATGAATGTATCTTTTCTTTCATGTATACTGAGAGTATTTACACCAAGACAAATTCCTTGTGTGTCAAATCACACTTGGCCAATAAAGAATTCTATCTTCTATCTAAAACATCTTCAATGCAAAAGAATGTATCTTGCTTTCTCTTAAAGTGCAGAGTGTGGATATCAACAAGGAAGCAAAGTAGCAGTCCTATCTCTCCTTGAAGTTCTTCAGATCAGATATTTTGCAGAATTCAGTACACTGGTTAATTTGCTAATGATTATTCTCTTTAAGTAGAACATCAGTGCTTCATTAGGAGAAGAATTATTAGTCTTCTTCCCAATAAATATTTATCTGAATATTTACATTGGAATATTGTATTTCCAAAGGATTTATTTCCAATTAAAAAGCAGCATCAGGAGACAACATTGTGCTTGTTTTTAAAAATGCATTCATCTATTTAAATTATGCTGTCAATTTTATTCCATAGTTTTGAGATATCTACAAAAAGTAGTTGTAAAGAATGGTGCCCACCCCCACAGTTTGGACCCATTTTTTTCATCTCAGAAACATTTGTTAATCTGCACATACACTGATACAGAGTAGAAAAAATACAAAAAGATACTGTGTATACTGTATACTATGTATACTATGTATACATTCTTTTCTTGCCACTGGTAATTGAAGAGAAATTTGAATGTAGATGTTGGAGGAATAACTTTGTTTCTCCATACAGATCCTCCATTTATAAAAAGAGCAGGAAAAATAATATTCAGCATTTCTAACCCAACTTCAATATACTGCTGCCTAAATCTTTTCATTTTACCAATCAACCAAGTGTGAATGAAATAATTTATGAAGTCTTTAAAAGGAAGTCCAGAAACTTGCTACTATTCACCTTCTGATCTCAACTTTTGGATAAGAGAATGCCACATCAACCGCATGGCTGCTTCCTGGGGTACAACTCCAAGGAATTTAATACTTGCATTCCTTGGAAGAGCCTTTATCTCATATATAAATGTGAAGAAAAATAAATTAATCAGTATTCTAAATATATTGTTTCCTGAAGTTTAGGATATTTCTTATTACAGTTTAAGATATTTTTTTATTTATTTTTTATCAACTTACAACCATAATGGAGCCTGCCCATTAAGGTCACAAGTGATGATGGCCATTAAGCAAGACAGTTTCATTTAATGGCACCCCTCCCCCTCCTATCCTTTATACAGTTGTTAAACAAATGTGCGGGTCATTAAGTGAAGAACAGGGTGTCTTGGAGTGGAGAAGACCTGAGAAGCCCAGTCCCTACTGCCCGGACCTCCCAAGATCGTGTCGGGTTCATTCCGGTGTTGCCTGAACGACCCAACAACGATTCAATGACTGTTCCAGCTGACGTTCCGATATGTTCCGCTCTGTCATGCTGCGTCAATGGGAGCTGGCATCTTGGCAGTGGTTTGGAGGCAACATGATTTGCCTCTCACATCGGTTATCGGCAATTCGGAACTGTAATCAGCTGTTGGGAGGAGCGGCGGTTAGCGGTTGCATCAGCCGCTGCAGGATGGTTCCAGAAAGCAATCATGTGTTGTTCACCTTTGCTGGGAAAAGAGAATACGTACCTGGGATGGAAGGGGGAGGGATTGATGGAGTCATTTAGGTACGGGGTAGAGGCGCGTGGGTGTAATTATCAGGCGGTGCTGTGTGTTAATTGGGAGGAGGGTATAAGAAAAGTGTTGGGAGGCGGTTGCTCTCAACGTTGACTTTGAACTGATCCTTGTTACTGTTACTACTGATCGTGATTGGAACCTTGAATTAAACTCTATCGTATTTCACTGCGTGTGAGTACCGTGGTTTATGGAATAAAAGTATCCATTGCCTGACAGGTTGTGACAGATCTTCTCTACTTCTGAGGCTGCAATTGGACAACTCACTGCAGCCAACTTGTCACAGGACAACTTGCCATGACCAACTCATTGCATCCCTTCTTTAATTATTCTATTCTATTCCGCCATTTCTTTGATATTAGTGTAACTCTTGTCCTGTGGCGAGTTGTCCTGTGGAGTTGGCCATGGTGAGCTGTCCTTCAGCGAGTTGGCCACGACAAGTTGGCCACAGCGAGTTGGCTGTGGCTACTTGGCCATGGCGAATTGTCATAGACCCCTCTAAGGCTTCATGCTCCACACCCTGCCAACAACCTGGCCTCTCAGTCACCCAAGGGGGTCTAATGCCAGGCAGCATACTGGCACAAGAATGTCAGTTATAGCTTGTAAGCATCAGCATATTTCCCAAGGGACCTACAGGACTGCTCCTCACCTAGTTTCAAGGTCTGGCAGCATCCATCTTGCTTTTCTGTTTTTTGCAGTGATGCCCAGCCAATGCAATGTGAGGTCAGCTTTCTTAGAGAGGCTGCCTGCCTCATGGCAATCTCATACTATTATAGCAAGCAGGTACTATTTTCATGAGCCTGTAGGGAGCTCCATTTTTTTTATACTTTAAAAAAAAATATTGGTTTTTAAAAACAAACATAAACAAACAAAACATAAAAACATCAAGCTATCTTCCATATGTGTACATACAGTGTGCCGGTTGGTTTACAGATTGTTTTGTGCTTCCATTTCGTAGTCTTCAATTACAATTACATTGCATATAATCTCATATTTTCAATTAAAAATTAAATACCTTACTATCATTATTAATCAATCATTTGACTATATTTTTATTCATTCATGTTTTACAAGATAACCATAGTTTACTTAATTTATTTTATAACAGTTCATCTTATCATCCCAAATCTATCCTAAAATCATTTTATAGTTATAATTAGAAAGTACATCTTTATATATTTATTATTTTCTAAAAGTCTACATATTTCATTATTGTATTTTATTGTCTAACCATTGATAGAAAAGATCCCAAATTTTATAAAATTGTTTATCCTCTTGTTCTCTAATTTCAAATGTCAATCTACTCATTTCAGCACATTCCAATATTTTCGTAATGATTTCCTCCTGTGATGGTACTTTCTCATTTTTCCAGTTTTTAGCAAATACAATCCTAGCCGCTGTTAATACATTTACAATCAGGTATTTCAAGTCTTTACTATATATTTCAGGTAAAATTCCCAATAAAAATATCTCTGGTTTCAAGTCTATATGTTTTTTGTCATTTTTTCCAACCTCATGTGGATTTTAGTCCAGTATTTTTTAGCATCCGCACAACACATATGTATTACCGTACATATGGTAATATGAGCCAGGTGTCTGATGACATTTCCAACATTTTCCAGATTTGTTCTTGAACATTCTTGCTATTCTTGTCGGGGGAAAATGCCACCTGTAAAACATCTTATACAAATTTTCTTTATATGCTGTTGACATTGTCATTTTATAATTTTGAGACCACAATTTTTGCCATTTCTCTAAATCAATCCCATATCCAAAATTCTTCCCCCAAGCAATCATAGTTTCTTTAACTTGTTCTTCTTCTAATTTAATTTCTAATAAATATCCATAGTTTTTTAATCACCTTTTCATCAGTACCTGTCAAAATCTTATCTAAATCAGTCAGTTTATCATAGAAACCTTCCATTTTAGAATCTTTATCATACCTTGAATGTATTTGCGCATATGAAAACCAATTCATCTTTATACCTTGTTCCTCTAGTTTTTGTATAGATTTGAGTTCACCCTTTTCATTCAATATTTCACTATATCTAACTGTTTGTTCCTTTTTGTATATTATAGGATAAGAAAATGCTTCAATAGTCGATAACCAGACTGGAATTTTCAAATAACATTGTCTTTTAATCTTCTCCCAGTTTAACCACAGAGACTCCTGTATATAATGTCTTCTAAAATACTCCTGTGTTTTAGTTCCTTTATACCATAAAAAAGCATGCCACCCCAACAACAAATCATGTCCTTCTAATGTCAACAATCTAGTATTTCTTAGTGTTATCCATTCCTTAACCCACATCAGATTTGTAGCTTGATAGTACAACTCCCAATTAGGCAAACCAAATCTTCCTCTAATTCTAGCATCTTGCAAAAGTTTTAACTTTATTCTCGCTTTCTTACCTTGCCATATATATTTCAACACAATTTTATTTAAATCTTCAAAGTAATCTTTTCCAAGCCTAATTTTTTAAGAAGGCTCCATTTGTTTGTGGTTTTTTGGCCTCACATCACATTGGTTAGAAGACAATTATCTAAAGAAATAACTTCTGGTCTTCTTTGTAGCCAATATAAATGTTCATTATCATTTCTGCCCTCCTAACTTAATATCATGCCTTCTTTTTATAAACAGTAATTTTTAATCAATAATTCTGAAATCACCAATTCATTTTTGTTCATTGTTAGCAAAAACATCCATAAAGGGTTTTTAGTCTTTTTTAAAAGTAGTTATTGTTCCTGTTTAATTATGCAGGTAAATTAATCCATTTCAGCATTTCTTCACTGTATATTCCTCCATTGTGGGTATTTCATTATTACTTCAGTTTTGTGCATATAGTAATCTCACCTCAGTAACCATACATAAAACTAATTGTCCATGAGTCTTATCTAGTCAATTATCTGTAAGTTCTAATAAAAAAGCTGTGGTTTCAACTGAAAATTAAGTTTTAAAATTCTCTTCATCATCACATATATTTGTGTTCAACACTTCATTTTTTTACAAGTCTATCATTCATAGTGAAATATCCCTTTGTGATTTTCACATTCCTAGCAGCAGCTAGAAGTACCTTTATGTATCTTTCAGAATTTCTCTGGTTCCGTATACTAATGTTACATCCTTGTATAGAAATTTTCTCTGAAATCATAAGACAATATGAATTTTAGTCCTTTTAAGCACATTGTTTCCTTTGATCCAGCTGTGCATTATAATCAAGATTCTTAGTCCATTTTATCATGCCCTCTTTAAGTTGTTCTTCCATTTCAAATCAAGTACAACTGTTCTATACTTCATAACTTTCTATTTAAAATCTCTCCCTTAAATGCCCATATGAAAACCACTGAAAACTACATCCTTCTTCAATTATTATTATTATTATTATTATTATTATTATTATTATTATTATTATTATTATTATTATTATTATTATTATTATTATTATTATTATTATTATTATTATTATTATTATTTATTATTATTATTATTATTTGGTTTTCATCTTACATTACCTGTTTTCCTATACTAACAAATCTTCATATGTTAATGAGTTTCTTTTCTGTAAAATATATGAACTGAGGCAAATATATGTATTTTCAGCCTTAGTCTGAATGCGTATGTATTCCATATTCATAATATGGCATTCCTAATATAAAGATATGTAAAGCCAACATTTATTTTATCATACCCCCCCCCCCCAAAACCCCATGCAACCCAAATCTCAGACTACGTCCTTCTAATCCACAGGTGTCAAACTCAATTGCGTCACTTGATGTATCATGATATATCGCAATGTTCTTTGCCATTGTGGAGCTGGGGTAGGTGTGGCTTACACATGACACATTTGATCTGCGGACTGGCAGTCTGACACCCCTGTAAATCTAATCATAACCATCTCCTATTTCTTAACAATAGCCATTCCTTCATCCAAACATTTTGTTTGGTTGTTTTGCAATAGCATTCTTTTTTATACAGTACATTTTTCTCATTCCTAATCTAAAGAAACTAACCCCTCAAGGTAGAATCTGTCCAATTCTTCTCTGTAGCAGCCGTTCCCCCTACTTTGAAACATCCTATCCTAGGAGATATGCCAAGCACTTCCTAATTGGCCTTCTGTAAAGCATAAAAAAATAGCTGATGTTGCTGTCTGTTCAGTATTGGGTAACATTTTTTGTTACTTTCTCTTTGATGTTGTGTGATAGGGATTTGTTCTTTAATTCTGAAATATTGAGAATCTTGGGAATTGGATGGCACAGAAAAGCCTGTTGAATAAACCAATAAAAATCACCCAACCAACCAATATCCAATGTTAAAATTAAAATAATTTGTTCCATTCTGTATTAGTAAACCAAATTTAAGTGTTCTTTTCCTTTAATTGTAATCTTTAGTGCCTTTTTTAAAATATTCAACATTTCAACAATTAAAAACAAATTTCCACATTTTGCAACGATACTATAGCAATGTTTACATTAGTAAATATCCTTTATTATTGTGTTATCCATCTGTATATTTAATTCTTCATTCATCATTTTAAGCATTTTATACATATATACATTTATACATATATACATTTATTTACACATAAACCTTATTACTTTATGATTCATCATATAATATCATTTGATGCCTTTGCGTCTTTTCTTTATCCATTTGTACCAAAATATCCCATATCTTATAGTATTTTCCTTCTTCCTTATTTTTCAATAGCTTTGTCAATCTGTCCATCTTGGCACATTCGTGTATCTTATTAATTATTGTGGTTTCTGAGGGGGTTGTAGCCTGTTTCCAATTTTGGGCGAAGGAAATTCTAGCAGTAGTTATAATATAGAACATTAGATATTGGTGTTTTTTATTCAGACTCGGCTCTAACATGCCTAACAGGAAGATTTCTGGTTTGAGTTTGAGTCTCTGTTCCATTAGCTCCTCTAACCAGCATTTAATTTTAAGCCAGTGTCTCCCTGCTTGAGGACATGTCCACCACATGTAAAAATCCGTTCCCTGACTATGGTTACATCTCCAGCCTTTGGCTGTCATATTTGGGGACATTTTAGCTATTCTCGCTGGGGGGAGGTGCCAACGGTAAAACGGTAAAAAGGTTTCTATTAGATGAAAAGCAATTAATAAGCAATTTCCAAAAATGATTAGAAAATCAAATATGCAAACCCAGTGTCCTTTTAAAGTTACTGATTATGGTGTGAACAATAAGATGGCTTTCTCTTGACTTCCAGACGTCTAAACCCACTATTAAGAAACAACTGTATGGTGCACTTACGAGCAATTTCAAGTCCTCTTCTTGTCTGGAGAGGAATTATGAAGAACCAACCCTTCATTTTGCTTCATCATCTTCAATTTGCCATTTCTTCCTTGGAAATCCTACAATAGTCACTTCTGAATAATTTCTATCAAGGTCTTATTACCACCATTTTTGCACTTATTAATTACCCTATGAACATATGTTGCTAATGCAGGTCTCAAGAGAGACATATTATTTCCTTTCCCAAATTAATGTGTTGTGCCTGAAGCTTCAGAATTACATACCAGATGTTCAAAGTCTATATTTGATATTATAGCAGCATTCCAAGCTCATCAAAAAATAAGCAAAGAACATAGAAGCAATAGTAACAGAATATTTTCAGAATACAAGGTAAATTACGTCACCATGACATAAAAGAAATAATAAGCCTCTATGATTCATTGTATTCGCATATATCCCAAATTAGAATATATGTATGTATGTATGCGTGTGTGTGTGTGTGTGTGTGTGTGTGTGTGTGTGTTTTCTTAAGTTTTCGCGGGTACTTACATGTATGGTATTCAGCTTTGTTCGGGTATTTTTCCACGTCATTGTAGTTGTGCTTTTAAAGTTGTAGCAACGTTTCGGCAGAATCTTATCTGCCATCATCAGGCTTCTGTATTGTGTTCATCTGTGAGTCAGACTTTTACAGTTGTTTCAGTTTTAAATTTGGGGCTAGCCTACTGCTGTGCCAGACTGGTTTTTTCTTCCTCCTGATTGGTTGGGAGTCTTGGTCTGTGTTTATTGGTCTTGGAGTTTGCTGTGTTCTGCTTGATTGGTGTTTCTAATATCTTCTGTCTGTTTTGTGGCTTTTTTTTGTCTTGATTGGCTGGCAACATTGTGTTCCTGTATTGGAGGCTTTTAGTGCAGCTTGGCTCCGAGTAAATGGACGGCTATCATTTGTTAGGAAGCTAGGTTTCATCTGGGTGCCTGGTTGGGGTGTGTTTGAGCTGGAGGTATCAGGGGGGGATCTGTTTGTGCCCAGGTGTTTGCCTGGCTTGTGGTGTGGAGATTTTTTTGTTTGTGAGTGCAGGCTTCCAAATAATTGACAGTCTGGTGGAATCATCTCTTCTATTCATGCTTTCAGGTCTTTTTTCAATCTCTATGGCTTCTCTGATAATTCTGTGGCTGGGGTTTTCTATAGTGGCTAGGGTTTTGGTGCCATTGAAGTTGATGCTATTCTGAAGTTGATGAGATTCTGCCGAAACGTTGCTACAACTTTAAAAGCACAACTATAATGACGTGGGAAAATACCCGAACAAAGCTGAATACCATACATACATACATACATACATACATACATACATACATACATACATATATCGATAAATTTTATTGATTTAAAAAGTTTGATTGGCTGGCCATCTTAAAACAACTCCAGGCAGCTCACAACAGCAATAAAACCAATAACTATAAAACATAATCTTAAAGTGAAACAGTAAAAACATTAAAAACCTACACTTTAATCATGTACTTAGGATGTCCTATAGCAAACTCCAATTACTCTCATTCTTTTCTTTCCATTCTATCCTATCCCAGGTCTCATTAAAAAACAGGATTAGACATCTGTTCTTCCAACAGGCTAAAAGAGTGAGTCATGATGAATTGCTGGAGGGGAGGATATTCCATAAGGTAGGGGCAGCCATTGAAAAGGCACTCTTCCAAGATCCCAATAGGTGGCAAAATTTGAGGGAAGGGATCTGGAGAGTGCTTATCCGGTTCATACAGTGGGATCAGCACATATTCTCAGGAAGAAGTGATTTGGCCAATAACGAGATGTTGGGCAGGGCTTTAAAAGTGATAATAAGCACCTTGAATTGCATCCAGTAGGAAACTGAGAACATGCAGCTTGCACAATAAAGGTGCAATGTAGGCAAACCTATGAACACTCAATATCATGGATACGACTGCACTACACCAGTTGTAACTTCCAAATTGTCTTCAAAGGCAGGTCCATGTAAAGCCAGTAATCAAAATGATTTCAGGAATCCAAATGAGAAGTGATTAAGGCATAAGTGACCATGCAGGAAAGGCCACAATTAGTACACAAAACAGATCTGTGCAAATAGACCTCTAGTCATGGATTCTTCCTGCTCATCCAGGTATGAGGCAGGAGGGTATCAAAATAGCACATCCTCCTCAGTCCAGGAGAATGCAACCCTATCCAGAGTCAAAGATGACAAGTCCCTACACCCTGGTAGATCAAAATCCCAGATACATTGCATCTCTCCAGAGTTGAGATAAAGTCTCAACCATCCAAACTCCAACAGTCCTCCCCATCCAAACTCCAACAGTCTCCAGGTATTTGGACAGCAGTAGAATGGTGTTACTGCTTGGCCAGGGATAGAATTGTACAGTTGGGTATAATCACTGTACTGATGATATCCCCTTACCCTGTGTCATTGGATTATCTCATCCTAGTTTCATGTAGATATTAAAAGAGGAGAACGAGACACCTGTCCTGTCTCAGATTTCAGACAAAGATATGCAGAAATCTTGTTAAGGAGTTATTTACTACAGCAATGCAGGTAGCAGTAGACAAGATCATAAATTGAGATCTATGCAAAGAGTGGTTGCCTGAGAAGTCTGTTTGAAATTCAAGTAGCAGTGGAATTGTCCAAATTCATTCATTCTTCAGTCAAAGAACTAAGTTGGCTAGTCCAATAGTCAAATGTTCCAGAACAAGTAAACACTTACAAGGTGTAATTCCAAATGGTTGATTCCAACAAAAGCTGAAGGAAAAGCAGCTATATAAATCTATTCACAGGCAGCTAGCTACAATTACTCAGGTCTTGTCCTTTGCCTAGTGAGGAGCCTCACTGTGCTGGTTAGACAGTATATAGTGTGCTGGCTAGACAGTATATAGTGTGCTGGTTAGACAGTATATAGTTGGTTTGGGAATGAGAGCTATCCCCTTAAGGGAATGCTTTATGAGAAATGTAGTTAATGCCTCTTGGGAAATGTAGTTCATGTCACATAGTCACATCTGTAATCCTGATTGGTCACTGAATTGACCTCTGGTTGGGCTGAGGGAGTTTTGGGGCATTCTTACCTGGACCCCAGCATCATGCTGAAGTCTTCCTTTGGTATATCACTATGGGATGAAGATAACCATCTTTTCATACTATGGAAGCAACTATTAATGCAAAGATTGGACATTAGATGAATCTCAGCATAACTGTGAGTTATACCTTGAGGATGCCTGATATAATCCAATAAAGCAACTTTGTATGGAAGCCTTTGTGGTGTTGAACTGCCTGAGTCTATATTCAGCCAGAAAATTAGAGACTTGAAACTCACTGAATGACATTTCTCTGCTCACCATTGCATGCATCAAGATCTGGGGCTTGGTGTATGTGCCACATCATCTGACTGCTCCAACTGATCAGGAGATGTCTGTGATTAATCAGCCTCCTCAGATGAATTGTGACTTGAAGATTGTCCTGAAGCTGACAATGCACAGACTCAGCTAGAGAAATCCTGTCAGAATTGGACTGAGAATCTGAAACTGAATCATGGAACATGATAAGACCTGAGCTCCAGAAAGTAGGTTCTGGAGTCAAGCATAGGGGGACTGAAAAAGGTATCAATATTACACAACAGAGCCATCTTGCCCAAGAGAAATCCACCCCATCTCCTAGTGTACCTTCCCATGCTCAAGTCAAGATGATAAAGATAAAAATAATAAAGATAAATTTTGGATATCATACGTTCATATGTATTCACAGAAATAGAGAGATGTTATCACAAAATATCACATCCTGTTCTATATAGAGGGATTCTGCACAACTGAACCATCTTTACCGGTATCATTTTTTAAAGATTTGGCAACACTTAAAATAATTTCATTTTCAAGCAAAAATATCAAGACGCCTTTAATGCTTTTAAAAATCATTGATTGCTACCCTTAGTAATCATTTTCTCTACTTTGGATTTCACTCGTGAATTCAGATATTATCCAAAGATCATAATCTATACAGATATCAGCAGCAGGTTAGTTGGAACCTACACAAACATTGCATGAAGACAAAACTATCAGGGAAAATGTCAAAATGTCATAATTCCAAAAACAACCTAAGTATTTTCATTGGCTACAGAATACTGATTTGTTGTGGGTGAGTGCAGAATATGAATGTGAGAAACAGGATACTGCATCCAAAGCTAACTTTTTAGAACATTAAATATCTAATATGGCAACATGTCATTATATAGCTTTCTTGTGAGTTCAAAACATTTTACCAGAAAGAACAGTGAAGCATGCAACTGTATTTATAGATATGGAAGCAAAATTGAAGAAAGAGTATGGAACAGTGGCCAATGAGTATTTCTTTCATTCATCAAAAGACTCGTTTTCATCCTCTGAAAAAGAAATAAATTTATCCACCATTTTCTTCAATGAATTATCAGAGAACTGTCTCAAATGTAAGCTTCCTACAGCCAATGCAAATTTGGTTTACATAGGTGAGGACAATTTGCAGTCCATGGGCTATTTACAACTTCTTATCCCTCTGTTATGACCTCCAGAATCACAAAAATACATGCTAATGAAAAAATCTACGATATGATTTCTGTCTTTTTTTTTTTAAAGTGAAATAGGTGATAGGTTTAAAATATTTATTTTACATTAAATTGCCCCAAATTAACAAGCAGGGTATAGTTCATCATTCTTTTGACCCAATCTTAGAAAACTGCCCAAGACCAGGGGTCCCCAACCTGTGGGTTGCAAGCCACTAGTGGGCCATGAGGGGATTACAACGTGGCTGCAAAAACAGCTGATGAGCGCAAGCATGCATAATCTTCACTTACACAAGCAGCAGATGAGTATGTGCGCTCCATTTGCATGAGCGGCAGGCACACTTGCACGCTGCTCATGCAAATGGAGATGTGTGTGTGTGTGTGTGTGTGTGTGTGTGTGCATGCTTGCCAGCTGTGCTCATGTGGAACCATCCATTCCCCCACCCCCAGTCTGCAAAGCCGGAAACATTGGGGAACATTTAAGACCAATAATAGATCGTTAAATGATGAAAACATCTAAAATTAGGTTAAGAGAAATTAAGAGAAGGGAGACAATATTATCTTATGTAGTTACAAATGTCCAAAATTAGACTATTCAATGCTGTAAAGCCACTTGGGAGTTTATCTGAGTAGTACATTTAGTTTTAGTTAATATACTGAAGACAGAATTCTAATAGTGAATTAAGAATGGATTAATATTAATGAAAGGAAATGTAGATATCTTATTATATATTATATATATGAAAATCTCATTGGCAGTCATTAAGGCTAATAAGTGATCATGAAATCCTAAATTTCTACCCTTCATACCTTCAGTATTCCCTTCTTAAGGAAAACAATTATGGATACGGTGAAGTAAGTATATAGGGCAATCCTACTGCAGTTCATGACTTGCTCCAATTTTAAGAGTCTTTGGGGATGTTGATGTTAGGCAGAGAAATACTGCCTCTCTTCTTTTTGGACTTTTAAAAATGTCCTTATTATTGCAGAATTAATCTTTTTACTTAGATTGTAATTAGAATGGAGGGTTGCGCAAGGTAATTTTGTTCCAGACAATTCACAGCCCTTAAAGGATGTCTTGTCTTTCTTTTCTTTTTTCTGCCATCAGAATAGCTAAATAAAATAACTTGCCACAAAGAACCAGCCAGAATGTATTCCCCATTCCCAGAGAACAAACTCCAAAGTATTCAGAGAATACTTTAGAATATTCTCTGAATACTCTAGAGTATTCACCTTTAGAACGCTGTAACTGAAGACACTGGATTTCATTCTCAAACTTCTTCTCAAACTACATATGCTTATTGTCGCTCTTGGGAATTGGTTGCTTCCCTATCAGCTCGTTACAGAATTCGTCATCTGCTTGTAAACTTAAAATATGGTCAATTGTTGTTTTCAAACATCACTGCAGGTCATGAAGACTGAATCTTGACCATCTTTACTTTTGGTTCTTAAGATACCATTGGTAGAAAGCATTTATTTCTTTTATGCCCATTCATACATTCACATGTTAATATAGGCAGTCCTGGACTTACAACAATTCATTGAGTGGCCATTTGAAGTTACAATGGCACTGAAAAAATTGACTGATGACTGTTTTTCACACTTAAAACCATTGCAGCATCTCCATGGTCATGAGATCAACATTCAGACACTTGGCAACTGACTCATATTTATGACGGTTGCAGTGTCCCAGAGACATGTGATCACCTTTTGCGACCTTCTGACAAGCCATGTCAATGGGGAAACCAGATTCGCCTAACAACCATGTTACCAATTTAACAACTACAGTGATTCACTTAACAACTGTGTCACAAAAAGTCATAAACGGGGGGCAGAATTTTTTTCTATTCTAACTTTCTTACTTAGCAGCAGAAATTTTGGGTTCAGTTGTGGCTGTAAGTCAAGGACTACCTATATATGAAAAAACAACAATTCAGCAAATTTGTTCCTTGCTGAACTCTACTAACACCTTTCTCTTTCTTCCTGTTTTCTCACTCTATGGAATCTGACTGTCTTATATTTTCCTGCAGTCTCTGATTCCTCAAAAGTGACAGTGACTAAGTTACCAAAAAAGGGTAATCAGCAATCTCAGAACAAATCCCCTTGCAATCAGGAGATTATTTTATAGCTGAGCTCAGTCTCTTACAGCACACTGCTTTTTGGGTTATTCTCCTTCTTGTTTCTTCCCCTGTAAAATTTAATTAACATAATAGTATACAACACTGCAGTGTATAAATCAAACATAAAATAGGAAGATGTATCTAAAAATGCAGTATTACCAATTAAACACCAACATCAAGCAACCATTTAATACAGCTAGTCCTCGAGTTAAGAATGTAACGGAGCCTGCCAATTACATTTGTAACCCGAGGATTCGTAGGAGTGAATTGCGTATCCTGATCACAGGGAGCTACGCAGAAGGGATCCTCCTAATTTTTTCTCAGCATTTATTAGTTAGTTATGCAAAGTGTGCATTAGTCTGGTAAGATTTTGTCTATTGGTGAACAGCAATAGACTGTCAAGAGCATTTACACAAGTTGTTCTTAGTTTCCCACACCTGCCAATATCAGAACTATGTACACTGACATAAGTCAATTAAATTCCATTTTTATTACTTTGAGAATTCAAGGAGAAACTCTTGAATTCTTTTCATTTATCTGAAGTCAAGTTTATTTCTCCAGTTAATTTGCATGGTATCCTTTAGACTAAATATTAGTTCTTGGAAATTTATCCTTTAAATATAGTGATATATTATTGATAGTGATAGCATTTCACTAAAAACTCTAAGTTTTAAAAGTCAGTTCAGAAGGCTTTTGTAAATTAATAGCTTCTCATAATCTATAAACAAGGAAATGATTGTATACCTTAAAAAGTAAAAGTAATAAGAAATGTTGTCTCGAAGGCAAGCTTTGATGGATAGTTACATTTCCTTTGATGACAAACCAAATAATAATAATCATAACCCTTCCTCAAGCTTTTTCTACAATTCTATGGATTCTTTTTATGTTGTACTCAGATATGTTGGTTCATTGGACTTGGCTAATTTAATATACTTTCACTGTTTTACACCTCTCTTGTAATCTGAGTTATCTATAATTTGTAAAATTTGTTCTGGAAATTATTCTTAAAATTACATTAATACTACTGCTGAGTCTGGCAAAGTTATTTATAAAAATAAAAAAGGTGGGATTAAAATATATTTAAAAAGTTGTCTACATTGTCACTAATCATGTTACCTGTTTTTGGATTTAGTTCAGGATATGACTCCAGCAGATAAGACTAATTAAAAGATTATGGAGGACCTAAACTAATTGCTTTTTTTTCCCCAGAAAATTTTCTTACATTGTTCCTGTATTCAAGTGGTGAAGCATTTCAGAATATTTTGATATCCAAAGCTGATCCACTTACCTGGTTATAAGCCCTATCAAACATGCTGTCAATGATCAAATTATACTTCAGTGCTGAACTATGTTTTATGAAAATATCCAGTGGCAGTATTAGCTTTTATCTTCTAAAGTATCAAAAATTATTGCTATTACTTGTTGATCTTGATACACTTTGAGACCACAGATCAGGATCTTCCATACAAAGGACAATCAATAAGAAGTAATAGATGGAAACTTATCAAAGAGAGAAGTTAGGAGTAATTTTCTGACAGTGAGAGCAATTAATCAGTAGAACCTTCAGAAGTTATGGATCACTGGAGGTTTTTAAGAAGAGATTGGACCACAATTTGTCTGGAATGGTATAAGGTTTCTTGCCTGGAAATGGGGTTGGACTGGAAGACCTACAAGGTCCCCCCAAACTCTGCTATTCTGTATAAATCTGTATACACTCAAGATGAATGTCTCATTATACAAGTATCTCCAGCTATAGAAAAAATTAACATATCTGAATCTACTTCTAACTCTTTCTAGATGAGAATTAAATTACATATATATTACACCATCAGGAGAGTGCTGTCTCTGGCTAATTCCTTAAGCTTACTCTAAGAACTAGGTAACAAATGCTATTCAAATGCAGCAAGCAGTAACTCAGCTTTCACATAGTGGCAATACTGCATGGAATTAAAGCTGGAGAAAGAGGGCAGTGTATCACTACGATTACTGCCAATGCCAAGAGGCCAGAGAACTACTATACAATCTAAACCTACCTAAAAGACAAACAGAAAGGAAAGAAAAAAGCAGCAGTCCTAGCAGGGTAACTTAAAATGAGGGCAAAATGTTCTCTCCATTATTGATACTGAAATCTTCAGAAAAGTAGGGTTAAGTGAAGTACAATTGGAACAATAGAAAGCAGTTAAAAGGGCATTTAGCTTTTAGCTAGTTTTCTTCGTGACTTCAGAAACATTTGAAAAGGTAAAAGAGAAATGAAAGAGCACAAAATGTTCAAATTATATGCTATAAAGAAAATTGCAATGTCATTGGTAGCAACAATTGCAGTTTTATAATGCAAATAACTAAATTTTATGTTTGTAGAAAACTCAGGTACAGTTGCACAATAGTCATCCATGCATCTTTCAATATAAAACAATGGAAGGGCTAAACTACAGACTGGATTCTCTTTAAATACATTGGCTGCATTATGGCTGCTCAAACACTTGCAAAACCCACTTGAAAATCAAAAGACAAGTAAAATGACTGTACATACCACAGACCACTGTGGATTTTTCAAACTGCTTCCACCTGCTGGAAAAACTACTTCCAACTCATCATAAAAGTAAGGTAATCAACAACTCAAATGAGATATTTCTAGGAAATAACAGAATATTGTGATGTAGAAATGATACTATCTGGTATTAAGATCCCTTCCAGAGCAGAAAAGTTTCATAATGATTCTTGGTAAGTGAAATAAATACTTGATAGGAGGAATAAAGTGTCAGATATATGCATCAGAATGCATATATCTCTTCATCTCAGATAATCTAGAACAGGCATATATAACATACTACTCAATACTTGGCTACAAAACTATGTGGTCGGGCTTAGTTTTTTGGGAGGAAAATAAGGGGAAAAATTCTGCCTCTGCCTACCAGCATCCATCGGTATTCATCTGGCTAGTGTCTTGTCAGTGTGTAAGAGAGTTGAGGGCTGTTTGGAAACTGAAACAGTATTTGCTGTGTGAGCAAGGAGACAGCAAGGAGCCTGGGTGTGGCTTAGCTCAACTGTTCTGTACTTAAGTTGGTTGCTGCTGTGAAACTAAAGCTGAAACTGAAACTCCTCTTCTGCTTGTGTTTTGCATTTGGAAGAGATTTCTTTTCAGATGGGGAGGGGGAGTAGAACTCCTTAGCATCGGAGCGTGTTAATAATAATATACGGAATACTAATAGCTCTGATGGTCATTTAGAAAAATCCTTTCTTAGTGAGCTCCTAGAAGCCAAGAGGAACATACGTGCCAAATTTCCAGTTTGTAGGCTTTACAGTTCCTGAGATTTTGTGATGAAGCTTGAGTATTTCGCTTTTATGTATATATAATAATAATAATAATAAAGAATAAAGATAAAGATAGAGGGGGAAAGGCTATATTGATGAATTAAAAATCCTCACAAGCCACAAATGAATACCTGGCACACAGATCAGCTATTCCACAGCTAGTAAAGCAGTGGCACCACAAGAGCTGGCAGTGACAACAAGGCTTGGAGGCAATACCAATGCACATCTTTTGGGGAGACAGCTGAGAATTTATTACTTTTTTTAAGTGCCAATGGGCTGCACAAGACTGCTTGGCAGGCCACATGCTGCTTAAGGCTGTATGTCATGCAAGAGTGATCTAGAAAGTCGTTTGATGTTTTGCTTAGGGTTGTAAGCACGGTCCTAAGTAACATAGGAACAATTCTAACAATAAAATGAGAATAATTAGCAAACATAATTCTGTAAATATTGGAGACACAACCATATCTATTGATTTTTATACTTAAAAAGGTGGTAGAGTTTAAATACGAGAGCAGACCTAAACAGAAAGAAATGTATATGGTAGCTTCTTCATGTTAATGAAGAATAAACATGTTAATGTAAATATGATTTCTGATTCGTGACTTTCACTGAAGATTTGGTTGTCTTGATGTTTTTGAGATGCTTTCATGGATCAAGTTATATATTTTTATAAAATCTCTCATAAAATTTCTTTAGTTCATTCAACAGAATAATGATAATCATAATAATACTAATAGAGGGGGAAGGGGAAGGAGGATAATAAGGAGGATAAATAATAGTGCTACAGCCATTCTACTTGGGTAAATTCACATAGACCTAAGGCAGTACTGTGAGAATTAGGTGTTCAGCAGAGTGAATGGCCCAAGAGGAAAAAAATGTCTCTGTGTCTAGTTGTTTTGACCTGCAATGCCCTGTAGTGACCATTCTGAGGGGAAGAGTTGAAACAGTTTATGTCCAGGATGTGAGAGGTCTCCAGATATTTTCTCATCCCTCATTCTGACACAATATACAGGTCTTCTATGGAAGGCAGACTGGTTGCAATTGTTTTTTCTGCAGTCCTAACTATCCATTAGAGTCTGTACCTGTCCTGTTTGGTTGCCATACCAAACCAGACAGTTTTAGAAGTACAAATGGCAGAGTCAATAATTCCTCTGTAAAACTGCATTGTCATATCTGACTAAAGCAAGGAACAGTTAACCATGATTACATAACTATAACAATCTTGAATCACTGGCAACGTATATGTACAATATGTACTTTCAACATGCGAACCCAAAGACAAAGATGCTAAAATAATATGCTGTTATGAGCCAATAAATCAAAGTGCAAAAAAGAGACACTGTTTTCTACAAATGGAAAGATAAAAAGGCAAGAGGTATGCTGACAAGGAATTAAGCCAAATACTAAATTTAGATGAAGGTAGAAAGATTAAAAACTCCCAAGAATTAATCTTGGTTCCTTTTGACTGCATGGGCGCATCCATATAATTTTCTTGGCAAAAATACTGAACAATTGGGCATTTTTCAACTTCCCAGACTAGCCTAGGGGTCTAGGATTTCCTGATGTGGTACAAACCAAACATAAACTAACTCTTGCTGTGCTATGCTTATTTTTGTAGTTTTTTTTTCAAGTTTGGCTCGATGCAATATTGAACCAGATACAACACTGACATAACTGTAATAGAAAAATGAAATATTGATCTCATGGCTGTTCTCATTATTCTTAGCTGAGGCCAAACCTGTCAGTCATGGCACCCAATATTCTTCTGCCCAAATCTCTTTCTTTGGGCACAGCTGCTACACTCCTCCTCCCAATTCCACCCTCTTTTTTTTTCTTTGGGATGGGGGGAAGCAGCATTTCTAGTCTTTTAGAAAAATAGAGAAGCAAAGGCTTAATGAAGACCAACATGGCAACTTCAGATCCATTGGTTTCACTTCAAATATATTCCAAATTACTCTAATCCAACTTCAAATTCTCTACTTCAGATTAAAATGATGCATCCCCTTAGCATTTACTTCATTCAAATGTTACCTGGAGTAAAGTTCCCAAGATACAAAGATTACTGTAATAGTAATTTATCAATTTGGACATTATACATTACAGAAAAAACAAATAATGGTTTGCAAACTTGATTCAAATTAGGGATTAATATAGAGTTTTATATTTAACTATTATAGCTATAGAGAGCTTCATTCTGGCACATAAGACCTTTGGCAACCTTCCACACACTTTATTAACATAAATGGGTTTTGCTAGTTATTGCTACAAAATAATTTTGAATAAAGATAAACTAATCTCTGTTACAGCCAGAATATTTATTTTATTTTATTTATTTATTTATTTTATTTTGATTTGTCAATCGCTTACAAGATGATAGGTATAAGTATATAGTTATGAATAGTTATGAATACATGAAATGGGTACATATAAGAAAAATAAAAGAAACAATAGGAGAGGGACGGTGGGCACATTGGTGCGCTTATGCACGCCCCCTATAGACCTCTTAGGAAAGGGGTGAGGTCAATAGTAGACAGTCTAAGGTTAAAGTTTTTGGGGTTTGGGGAAGAAACCACAGAGTCAGGTAGAGTATTCCAGACATTGACCACTCTGTTCCTGAAGTCGTATTTCCTGCAATCAAGTTTGGTGTGGTTAACCTTGAGTTTGTATCTATTGTGTGCTCTTGTGTTGTTATGGTTGAAGCTGAAGTATTCATTGACAGGTAAGTCATTGCAATGTATGATTTTATATACCATACTTAAGGCCACATAATTGTTCAAAAAGTTTAAAAATGGCTTGTATTTGTAGAATTCTTTCCTGGAGCTACATGACGACTCAAACCTAATTTACTACTATCCCTATAACCATCTTCAAGCATTTTATGATTTACACAGAAATTTCTTGCATTTTATGATTTACATAGACATTTCTTGCATTAAGAAATCACTGTTTTGTATTCTCATTAATTTATCTTTTTCTACGTTGAATTTCATTACTTTTCTTATGGTGCTAATGTCTCTATTTGTATCGCTCACTGGCGTTCAAAAGTCTTGCAGACTTGTATGATCTGACAAAAGAAATTAATAAGCTGTTTCCCATTTTTAAATCATTAATAAAGACAATGTCACCGATTTCCTTCTGTTCTGTATTTTCTTTCTGAACAGCGGGATAGTTAATCATATTAGAGATATGGCACCCATTATCATTTAAGAGGCAACATGATGAAAATCCACTTCCGCTTGAAGAATACTAATAGAATGGATTCTTCACCATGAGGGCTTTTATCTTCCTCAAAATGCCAGAGTTTGACAAAACAGGATTTTAAAAAATGGAAAGGAAAGGAGAATTAGAGTCCCTAATATGAATCAAGTTTGCAAACCATTATTTGCTCTTTCTGTAATATATAAGGCCCAATTTGTCAAACTACTATTACAGTAATCTTTGTATCTGGGAACTTCACTCCAGATCTAGGTGCCTGGTGCCCAGCATGAACATCCAAGCCAACAGCACCAGCAGATTTAGTTCCTTGATACAGACTTGTTGATTACAGTTTTTCAACAGCAGCTGCAAGGCATTAGAACCGAACAAAGCTCTGTATAGAAATCAGCAGCAACTCCACGCCCTGAAAACTGGCCCCACCTGACAAACCTCTGCAGGAAATCTGTTGCTCATGGAAGCATTGCTTATTTCCAAATGTAAGATGAAATCAATTCTAAGCTACTGGAATGGGAGAAAGTGGAAGTCCTATTCAAGTACGATCAAATTTTGTAAAACTTTAATGAGCAGTGGAGAACAAAACTGATCTACCGTATTTGCCGGCGTATAAGACGACTTTTTTGCCCTGAAAAACATGCCTCCAAGTGGGGGGTCGTCTTATACGCCGGGAGGACTCCGACTCCCACTCGAGCTTGAGTTGCAGCCGGGAGGAGGCTGGGGGGAGCGGTGTGTGTGTGTGTGTGTGTGTGTGTGTGTGTGTGTGTGTGTGGCGGGTGTCACTCGCCACGCGCTGCGCAACCTTTCCCCCTCTTCCTTCCTTAGCGGTGTGGGGAGGAGAGGATTCGAAGATCCTCACGTGCGGCGTACTTTTCTTTTCTTCTTTTTTTACGCAGGTTTTGCATGCGGGCGGCTGTAGGTTAAGGATGGGGAGCCCCGGGTGGGTTATCAGGTTTTATGGTGCTTCCAACATGTGCGAACGGTGGGAGAGCGGAGAAGAGAGCGAGCGAGCACCCCGCTGTGTGAAATCCTGCTGTCAAAGCAACACTGGGGAGGCAGGGTATAAATTTACCAGGTTAATGTAGCAATGGTGATTAATGCCCAGAACATTGCGGGTATTGGGGTGTGTGTGTGTGTGTGGTGGTGGTGAGGAGAGGTTGTCCTTTGAATGCGGAAAAGTAGGTGTGACCTTGTGTAGGAAAATAAAGAGATCCTTTTAGCGTGTTTGGCTTCTTTGCCTCCCCTCGTTCGTTTTGACGTGGAGATAATGGCTTTCGGGCGGAGGGGAAGAAAACGGTAGCTGGATCATTTCAAATTTCACTTACTCTCCTGCCTCACTTCAATATGTCTGAGCGACTCCAGATACTGGAAGACTTTTTGAATGAAAGTGTTACCTCCATTTTTTTTTTTAAAGAGGGCCACTTGGGGAAAAAAAAAGATTCTAAGGAATTCCTTGTTTCTTGATTAAAGAGAAGGCATTGAATATACTGTTCCTTGGCAGCCTTTTCAGTGTCAGGGTTTTTGGTGTGTGTGTGTGTGTGTGTGAGAGAGAGAGAGAGAGAGAGAGAGAGATCAGCTGTATTGAGAAGAGAACATTTCCTGTGTTCTCATTTTATTTACAATATATTTTACGCTTAATGGTAAGCAATGAAAATATATTTTAAAACTCATTTCTAAACTCCATAGCTATTTGCATATTCTTGGTTCAAAATTGGATTAGCTCATTTCAAAATTGTCCAAAGCAGAAAAGTGCGTCAAAAAAAAAAAAAGTGCAAAAGTGGAAGGTGTGTGGAAGAGGGGGTAGTCTTATACGGCGAGTATATAACAAACTCTATATTTTGAGTGGAAATGTTGGGGGTCGTCTTATACGCCCAGTCGCCTTATACGCCGGCAATACGGTAAGTTTTTTTGGCTCCAACATTTGGTATAATACACTTGCCTCCAAAGGAAACTTTGGCATAGGCCGAAACATAATTGGTTTGGTCCTTCAGTTTTAACAAGCAAGCACAAAAAATTACAAACAGGAAAAACTTGTTGCATTTCTGGTGAAAATGGCTGATGCTTAAGATAAAAGGAAAACTCCTGCTCAAGTTCGGATGTCTTTGTGACCATAATCCATGCAGTTTTCTTGCCAACAAGCAAAAATGGTTTGTTACTATCTTATTTCAGGAGACATTTTAGAGTAGTTGTTAAGTGAGTCATGCCTGATTTTATGACCTCTTTTGACATGATGGTTAAGTGAATCACCATGGTTATTTTTAAGCAGCAGTGCTGTCTTAGCAATATATAAATAAACTTTTAAAACTGCAATGAATGTATGTGTGTGTGTGGGGGGGGACAGTTACTACAATGCTGGTATCAAATAAGCATCGATCACTGCCATCTGCCTAAGAGAATGAAAGTTTTAATGCCTACAGGAATATTTTTCCAATTTATTGAAAATATATCATTTCAACATTCCAATTTAATTTGAGAGAAAATGAGAAAGTATTGTTTGAAGCAACAAAGCTGAAATAGGTAGAGGCAGAACCCCTAACAACAGTGGACCAATTACCTTAAAGATCTCCTTTGCCTGAAAATCTTTTAGTGGTACTTCATGGAAAAAAGGTTTGTTTACAACAGACCTCAACAACAACAAAAAATCAGCACAGATTAACGGCAAAAGCATCTCTGTCTTTTGTTTGCAGAATACATCAAACCATTGATACAAAATGGGAAAAAAAAAATGGACATATCAATGGGTTTATGCGGAGGTAATAGAAAGTCACATTAGTGCCTGCTAGTTTTCAGCTTCACCCAACTTTGAATTAGAAGACAAAAAAGAGAGGAGAGAATGATAGTACTGCAAACTGCCAAATTCCAGTGCTCTTTTATTTACAAGGTGTTTTTGTCCCATATATAGTCCCATTGTTAGAACGTTAACAACTAAAAAAACCAAGCAGCTGCAGCCAAGTATTTTGTTTGAAAGTGTGTTGTCAAGTCTCTAAAAGCTGACTGCAGCCAAGAAAACTCAATTCTCACAGAATCTCATTATTTGGATTCACTGAAAGGAAAAAAGAATTAAGTTACAGAAGAAGCTGGATATGTATAATTGAGCACTCCATCTATCAATAAGTTTGTTAAAAGCAGGGCCTCTTTTATTCTTCTTTCTAACTGCCTCTTGGTGTAATGGAGATGTTGCTATCTGCATGCCTGATACAAAAAGACAAGCATCCATATTACTATCCTGCAATATTTGGCCAACTCACATCACCATTTCAAGACTCGGAGCATTCTGTACCATTTGTCTAAGTCTTCTAAGAGAAATAAACAAGTGACTTGGAGTGGGAGGCAGGGCCGTCTTAACAGCATTATGGGCACCAGGCAAAGCAGTGTACTGGGGCCTCTATGACAACTGCTCACAGGAATAAAAATGTAAATGGTCAATAAAATCAAACATATATTTGCATGTTAGTATTAACTTTAAAATGCAGTAAAATGTAATGAATATGTTGCTGCATTTATATGATACAAGGTGCACTGAAAGGTTAACATACACAAATTAGTATATGGTCCCTATGCTTGTGGGGCTCACGGGCAAGTGCCCATCAAGCCCATGCGTTAAGACAGCCCTGGTCAGAGGGACACAAAGAATGTCTTCATCCGTTTGTTTATTTTTAAGCCTTTTTTTTTTTACTGCCAATTCACCCCATAGCAGTCACTCTGTGAACATGCAGATTCTGTGAGAGGATTAGTAGCAGACAATGGAAGTTACAGCTTTCACAGCTTTTCAGAAGGTCATAAAAATGGGGCTGTTCCAGAAGGTCTTTGGGGACTGAGTGTTGTAGATCCCCTGTGCCAGGAATGCTACCTTAATTGCAATTTTCAAACTGTAATTATATATACTTATTTTATTACATATTACTATATTTTATTATTAGTGCATTAGCTAAGACTTTATTTTGCTGAGACTGAATTGTTTTATAAATAAATGTAAATCTCAAATACTTTCACTAGCTTTTAAAAATTGTTTATTCTGTTTGGTAAACCATGTTAATTAATTTTTTGAAATAATGTTCAAGTAATATTTTCTTAGGTATTATCTTCCATAGAATATCCATATCACTTCCAAAGTGACCATAGAAACACTGACTGATTTCTTCCTCCAGCAATTTATCAGAGTGGACAGCATCCTATGTCCCTTTCCCAGGAATAAGTTCCAGTTTCTCATGGCACTCATTTCTAAACACAGATGAATAGGGTAGTGCCATTAATATGCTGAAGGAATTTACATTATATGTAATTTTGTTCACGCTGTATAAATAATTGCTGTACAGGTCAATCCAAGAGCAACAATACCATTCAGATATCAGTGCAAAAGTGCTGAAGAGTTTAAGTGTAGTATAGTCTTTAGCGATGCATAAATGCATCCACTTAGGGATGTAACACAAAATTTCCAGCAGTTCAAGAGCTATACCAGGCTTAGTGTGGTAGGTCAGTGGCATATTCCAAAAATAAACATGCCAAAGGCCTTTGGGAAGGTGTTTTAGGAATTTTAAGAGGTGAAATAAAACAGCCATCTTAAGCAACTATAAGTATCTACATGCACCTTCAAAGTCTTCAAATGCACAACAACAAAATGTTCAGATATGGGTATATTCAGATACATTTTTGATGCATTTACTTTTCCTCTGGGACACAATTTTACAGGGAAGATCAGATGCCATTATTTTCCATTTGTAAATTTCTCACATTTTCTCATTTCTCACTATTTTTTTCCACAAATCCATTAAAAAGAGAACGACAAAACGGTTTTCTGTATCATAGCTTGATCAGTAGAGCTAAATGTCTGAATCTTGAACTATCCAAGATTTACTTGAGACTCAGTCAGGTATATTATTATTACAATATAGAAAAGAAACAATTCTGTTAAAATGTAGTCCATTCTAGTAGTTTAAAATTATGTCCTCATTCATGCATAGATATTTTGGGCCTTCATATGCTGCCAAATGGGTAATCCCAAAAAATTGTGGAAAGAACAAATACTATCCTAAAGACATTCTCTTTTTTTAAACACAAGATGGCAACTTTGTTTCTTCTTTTAAAATAGAGCCAGCTTGGGTTCACAATTCTTTTATGGAATCCCAGGGTGGATGCATGGATTCTAGTTTCATTAAATTGCAAGAAACTTTTTCTCTGGGGCTTCCAAGGAAGGTTATGGTAAACTAAAGACAACTCTGCAAGAGCAGAGCTGACAACCGGGACAAAGACCAAAGGATCAGTGAGTAAACTTGTTTGGAACCTCTCTAGATAAGGACAGGATGGGAGATCACCCACATATGCATCAGATGGCTGCACCTCACAGTGAGACTGCAGGATGGCAGTTTTCCACAGGTATGAGAGTCAGAAAGGGAAAGATGTAGCCATCTTGCTTGCAATCCACAGTAAAATCTTTTAAAGGCAGTGGTCCCCAATCTTTCTAGCTCTGTGGACCAGAAGTGGCAGTGGTGGAGAGGAGAGGGGATGGTTTCATACATGCACCTGCCACTTGCCCAAATATAGCTTTGTGTACATGCGGTTTATTTATTTATTTATTTATTTGATTTGCCAATTGTTTACAAGATAATAAGTATAACTGTATACATAGTTGTGAATACATGAAATGGGTACATATAAGAAAAATAAAACAAGAATAAGAGAAACAATAGGACAGGGACGGTAGGCACGTTGGTGCGCTTTATGCACGCCCCCTACAGACCTCTTAGGAAAGGGGTGAGGTCAATAGTAGACAGTCTAAGGTTAAAGTTTTTGGGGTTTGGGGAAGAAACTACAGAGTCGGGTAGAGTATTCCAGACATTGACCACTCTGTTGCTGAAGTCGTATTTCCTGCAATCAAGTTTGGTGCGGTTAACTTTGAGTTTGTATCTATTGTGTGCTCTTGTGTTGTTATGGTTGAAGCTGAAGTATTCATTGACAGGTAGGACATTGCAATGTATGATTTTATATACCATGCTTAAATCAGACCGAAGACGGCGTAATTCAAGGTTTTCTAGTTCTAGAATTTCAAGGTTCTGGGCTTTGGGAATCCCTATTTTAAGGGACACAGTTCACAAGTTTCACTTACTAATCACTTTTGGAAATTGCACATTATCTACTTATAACTTATTAGAAACCTTCAGACCAATAAGTTTGAAACGTCATATAACTGCCTTCAATCCTGAATAAAATAAAATTCTCACTATAAGCTTAAGAATTTAAAAATCTGAAATAAACACCAGAAAGCTAAATAAAATTTTGATCTTAGAAAATTATAAATGAACTAAGGGACCAGATAAAAATTGGAGCACTAAAACTTTTACAATAAAATTTTGAAATTAATTATAAAGAACACACAGTTTCTTATGGGATTTGGTTTTACTATTACAAGTTATTTAATTGTTATAAGACAAAATAAACAATTTCATGATTTCAAAATTGGGTTTTGAAAGAGGTCTAAAATTTTTAGGTAGAGGAACAATTTACAAACCTGAAACATATTGCAAAGCATTCTAACAGTGAAAATGCTGAAGATGATTTTTAAACAATGGAATCAGAAAATGCCACGATTATCAAAAATGTCAGTAATGATATCTGCTTCTATGGATAGACTATGTCCAAAAGATGTTATTGAAGGAATTACCGATGCAGAACAAATTTTAGCTGTCAAGACAGAGATGGTATCAAAAGAGGATTTGCAACTGACAGGCCAAGAGAATTTGTAAAAGGATGTTTCACTGGGTCTACAAAAAAATTGGCTGAGGCTTTAAAATTTAAAAGGGAAATACAAGTGAAAATCCAAGAGAATGACCTGAATAATTTTTCCCCACTGGATTTACAAAAGAGGTTTTTGAAGAACTTTGTGTAATAGGACAGAAACAGAAATGAAATCAAAACCTACGATATTAGAATGAATTAAAGATTAAAACTGTTAGAAATAAAAGAAAATAATATAAAATTGATTTATTGTTTAAGGTTAAAGCAAGATATGTTGTTATCTCTGACAACCTTTTACAGTTGTTGTTGTTGTTGTTGTTGTTTTTGCTGACACCAAAACTAAAAAGATGGTATCTTATAGATTTTATAGACAAGAGGTGGGATATGGGATGAAAACAACAAAGACTTTGTAACTTTAAAGAGATACATTTGTTTATACTTGTAATCAAGGTTGGAAGTCATTATTTTGTTTCTATTACCAGGCCAGCCCCACGAGCCAGATTTAAACATGCTGCAGGCCGGATCTGTCACACGGGCCTTTAGTTTGACACCCCTGGTCTACATTAATAAAATATAGTTCCACTGAAACTTATGGAGTCTGCTTCTTGACCTGGCCTAACACTGAAGGACTGAACACTGCTTGAATGCATGTTTCTTAGTTTATTATATGCCATCAACTCAATGTCAAATCATACCAACAATATAGATTTTCTCCATAACAATGCAGACACATTTTATTTTACCTATCAAGGCGGATTTTTTGGTAAAATACAGGAGTGAGACTTTCTCTCATGCAGAATGAAATAGTGCCTTTGCTATTGACACCAGAGTGATCTTCCTATACTGCAGTTACCCAATATAGGGGTCTCCTTAATTTAGCTGGGCAGCTTGGGGTGATCTTCATATGTTGAGTATCTATCCTGGGATTACCGTATTTTTTGCACTATAAGACACACTCCCCCCCCCAAAAGTGGGAAATGTCTATGTGTCTTATGGAGCAAATATTGCCTATTGCCACCGCCACTTGTTGCTGCTGCCACCTATTGCCACCGCCACTCGCCACCGCCACTTCCACCGTTCACCTCTGATGCCTATCGGCAGTTGGATCAGCCTCCCGAGTAGGCTGCGGTGGCAACAGGCAGCAGCAGCAATGATCGCCGCCTGGAACAGCTGATCGGTGGTATTCCGGGAGGCTGATCCAGCCACCGATATGTGGTGATGACAAGTGGAGGCGGCGAGCGTGGCAATAGGCGGTGGCAGCGATAGCCAGGGAACGCTGGCAAAGGCTCCAGCATTCCCTGGTGGAGGGAGGAGATACAGGGGAGTCAGCAATAGCACCATTTCTGGTCGGCCAGCCCGCTGATTGGCAGGGCTATAGGAGGCCAGGATCCAGCTATCACTCAGGTGGTGGATACAACGGAGTGAAGCCCTGGTGAGCCACATGCTGGAGCTGGGAGGCAGAGGCAGATTTTTTTATTTTCTTGTTTTATTCCCCAAAAGCTAGGTGCATCTTATGGTCTGGAGCATCTTATAGTGCAAAAAATACAGTATATTGTCTTGGCATATACTCTCAGCATTCTTTGTTTATCCCTCCTGGGAATATCCTGCCAAGATATGGTAACACAGCAGGATTGTATGGGGAAGTGGTCAGGTGGGGTATTCTAACTTAGATACCATTATAAAAGTTGCCAACTACAAGACACTACCAATTCAAAATGATACCTTTAACCACATTTGATACTTCTATGTTTCTGTTTTCTGTATATGTGGCTGATTAATAATTGCAATTAACTGATTAAAATAGGAAAGACTGCTAACCCAAACATGAATACAATACCCATACATGCACAAAGAGATACAGCAGGAGGCAGAAGAATTCAGTATTTTTGCAACCTATGTTGAAAATGGCTATGAATATATTAAGACATCAACCAGCTCTTGAACTTAAATGGCTAAAGACAAAAAGACAAAAATAAAATCAATAAAAATTCATTATGTCAGTAACAACTATATGCCCAAGAGAGCCAAGTGTTTTTTTCCCCACCCATGTTATTTCTATATTGTCTTTTTGCAAATGAATCTGTTTTGGGCAAAAACTTTCAATTGTGGTATTAGACATGGAAGTTAAGATTTTTCGGAGGTGAAAAAGTCAGATACCTGCAGTAGTATCATCTCCACCTTGTCATTACTGTATAAGTAATTCAGGTGATGAACTGCACATACAGTATTTAGCTGATATTGGGATATACCATTCATATTTTCAGATAGCTGGATAAAATAATTTCTTTACTAAGTCCTGTAGAATAACAGTGTAAGGATTTAGAATTTCGATTTCTTTATGCTATGTTCTACAAAAACAGATAATTTATTCAAAGCTAAATAACAGTATAAATTGCCAGACTTGAGCCATATAGTTGTTAATTCTGGTGTAATATTATTCGATATTCTACAGTAGTGGAATTGTTTTCAGTATACCTCACAATAAGCAATTAAGTGCAGACACTTTAAGATTTATACTTTTGTCACAAAGAAATAGTCTAACTATTCAAAAGTATTAAATCAATCTATAAAATTGCATGCTTTTGATAATGTATTAGTAAAAATTGTAAAACAGGGAACACCTTATCTCCTTTGTGCCAGCCATATTATTTCTTGGCTAAACCAAGATTCTTTTTGCTATCTACAGTAGATGTATGAACATATTTTTCTATTAGCATGGTTGTTGTTAGCACTTCATCGAAAGCGCCTCTATCCCAAATGATGTTGGGATTGTTGTTTTAGAACCTGCTTAAGCACTTTAAGCTGTTTTACCTATTTAGGCTTTTTGCTACTTAAATGCAAACCCCTTTAAAACATCTCCTGCAGGTCTAAATTTTTCAGTAACTACCATAAAAACACGTGCTCTAGATCATATTAAGGCAAATATGAGGGAATTGTGTATATTTTACCTTAAGAAAAAATTAAGGAGATACAAGAACAACATTTTTCAAGTACCTAAAGGGTGTTATACAAAAGTTAAGACCTGATGATGTACTTCCAGAATGGACAGGACAGATAATAATCTTACATTACAATTCATCGTTAGGAGGGAAAAATCCTCTATAGTAAGAATAGTTTGCCATTATGAACAATTACAAACAATTACACTTACAAAGAAGGATGGTGTGTTTAAATTTCATGAATTTGTACAAGAAGAAGATAGATTTCATCTGCCAGGGAAGCTTTAATTTGAATTTATACACTGAACAAAGGGATGGTCTTGTTGTTTTAAGGAGCCCTTTTCAATTGTACGATTCTACTGTGTTTTGTCTTACAGTTCCATCAGTCTGATGTAGGATATGATCTGCCCTACCCTTTTGATTCTCATAACAATATCCAGCATATTATCTATCATTACTTTTACCTTTTAAGAATTGTTATGAATAAAACTTAGAATTATAGTTCAGGATGAAAATTAAAAAAATAATTAAACAGGAAAAATAAAGGTATCCATCAGTGCCAGTTAAATCAGGCCTTTCCTTCAAGCCCATAATTTTCATCATGTCTGCATTTCACATAAATTTGAGTGGATATACATGACACCAATTCAGAGAGATTAAATACAGTCAGTGAAAGCAAGCTTTGATCTTCCCTATTAAAGCAGTGCCCATGAATATAATCCTATTCAAAGCTCTATATACCTTTGACTCTCAAGTAGAAATGATCAATACCACAACCCTTGAATGTCTTCAAACAATAGTAAGACTGCAATCCATTAAAAGGCTGTAATTATTTGAACCTAGGACTGAATCCCACTAGGATTAGCAAAGTTTCTTAACAGACATATAATAAGATAACAGAAATACTTTATTTGGAATGTTCTTCATGTTCCAGATGAACGTAAAGGGGAAAAAAAGAGAGTCATATCTCTTTATCATCAAACGGAACTGAAAAGATCTCTTTTTACCTAAAAAGTATTCATATTTTAAAATACGTTTCTCCACTAAAATACAATGAATAGTTCCAGTGAAGAAGTCACAATATAATTTTCTGCTGTTGCCAACAACTCTTATTTTTGTCAAAAGTTTACATAGGCATATTTTTGAAACAATGCAGAAGGCTACTTTGGTGTACCTATCAAGCTCCATCAATGCTTCAAGGCAGAGGAGACTGCTTCCTTCAAACTTTACCTCCAAATATACTGGTGAAAAATCCATCCCAATTTTAATACAATAATTTGACAATTCTTAATTTTCCCCATGTATTTCAAGAGGATGTGACACATGGCATCTCTCATAGGATGCATGCTGAATTCTGCATAATTGCATTGAAGAGACTGAGGGATTCCTTTTCTTAATATACCAAAAAGCTTATCAGCCTCTCCCCAGCTTGGTGATAGCCCTCCTTGGGGTCTCCTAACTTCTTCTTGAGTCATATCAGGGAAGGAAGGAACAGGGATTAGCTATTTTCTTCCACTATGACAAGTTCAGAAATTTAATTCGTGTTCCTGAAATTTAATTCGAACTTAGGAGACTGTGAAATTGGAATGAATGAACTTGGGGAGAAGGAACCCACTCCTCAATATATAGTAAATTACCCAACTAGGATGGTCCTGCCCAAACTAGATTGCTGATATAAAAGTTACTCTTGCAACTAGAAGAATGTATGTTAATGGTTGCTTTCTGCTTTTTCACTTCTTCCTACCGTAGATATAAACCAGTCTTTGGAAGCATGGGGAAGAAAGGAGATGAGAAAAAGGAAGAAGTTACTTTAGAAAGACAAGGAATAAAGCCTGGGTTGTGCAAATACAGTACATATTTATATATTATTAGTTATTGTATACTGTACATTTTGTTAAGGACACTTCATAAATGTCTACATTCCATCCAAAGAGGAAGCATACAACCTCATTTTGACTTAAACATAAAAGCAGCAACTGAATTTAAGTGCAAGGTTGCTGCAAGTGTTTCTGAATAGCCATCCACACAATTTTTTTTAACAGAAAGATATGTCATATGTATATACATACTAATCTCTCAAGGGACAGGGATGTTTCAAGGGAAGTCAATATTCCAAAAACTACATTTTAAGTCCTATAAACTTCCATACAGAAGGATTAAATTGCTTGACGGAATCGGTTCATAAAAATTAAATTCCTCTTCTTGAAACCCCCAAATAGTTGTCAGGCACCCTTCTTTCAGATGCAGCTGGAGCAAAGTACACAAACTCTCCAGATTCATTTGTTTTTGGATCAGTCTTCATCTAAGATAAGAAATAATTTGTTTAATAATTGATCGTACCATTTCCCATTTTGTCTTTTATATGCCCAACCTTCATTCTTCTGCCAAATGTGCTCAGTATTTACCTGTGACAGTTAAGGAAGATGTCATTCATTCTAGGAATATGCGCTGCAGAAGAGAGAACAAAGTATTCAGAGCACAATGAGGCATCTGAGCATCAGATGTAAATTGAAACATAACAAATCATTTCAGTGAGGTATGCCGCCACATGATAGTCCCAGGTAGATCACACTGTAGTATCAGTTCCATAATTTGTCACTGTGACTATTTGCCACTAATCTAACTGGGCATTTTAAAAATAAAAGTGTACTATATTCTCAATCAGATAAATCTCTTCCTTGTTCAGACTCTATTTGGAGTGTTGAGTCCAGATTGGGGGAAATGAGTTCAAAAAGATCAGTTACAAATGAGAGCATGTTCAGAAGAGGGCTAAGGGAAAAAAGAATTGAGGAGGAAATATAACAGCTTTCTTCAAATAACTGAAGGTTGTCAAATAGGAAGAGGGCTTCTCTTTTGTCCCAGAGACCAGGGCCTAGAAGTAATGAATTAAAATTAAAAAGAAAGAAGACACCAGGAGAAACGTCTTGACATTATGAGCTGTCAGATAACAAAACAAGCTATCACTTGAAGTGCAAAGTTAATGCTAGAATTAGACATCCTCAAATAGAGCCTGAATGGAATCTTCCAGTGATACTTTAGTGGAATTTGCATTGAGCAGCAGGTTGGATGTAAGGAACTCTGCTTTTATGGTTCACTTCTTCTAAGATCACTCTTTTCTACATTTTTCCCAACACAACTTTGTTAGATAACTTGGAATGAAAATTACTATCTTCAAATCACTCATAGGCTTTCAAGGCTGAGCATAAACTTGCGCTGGAGAGTTTAAATCCAATATCCTAACCATGTAGAAGACCCATCATCTGGGTCTTATAATAATTGTGCAGCAGGAGATGAGTTTGAAGTTCTAAGCATTGTTAATTCCTACATTGGCAAGTAAAAAGTATCAACTTTCTGATAATTTTACTTTTAAAAAAAGATAGAAACCAGATCACTCTGGCAGAATACTAAGTATTAAATCATCTAAAACTAAAAAGGAAGGCCAAAGGTGTTATGATATGTACAGAATAACCCTTGAGTAACAAGGATATGCACATGGAAACGTTTATGAGTAGTTATGAATAATTATTCAGCCACACACAGCCATACACTGAATTGAGTTAAAGTTTATTTTAAAAAATAGCACAGTCCAATAAACGATCCAGATCATATACGTTTTACAGTCCAAAAATATCCAATTACAAAATCTTCTTACCAGTTGCCTTTGTCATTTCCAGTAAACAAAAATATCAAAGTATACGCACAGCATAAACACAACAGAGATACAGAACGTCAGAGAGACAGAATGTCAGAGAGAGTAAGCCATGATCTCTAGCTCCCTCTTATGGCAACCTGCAATACAATCAACCAATCAGAATATAGTATAAATCAACACAGTGATTTTTTTCTTAAAGCTACAAACATACATTGTTGGTTTATATATTGCCAACCCAACTAATTGGTAGACAGATTCCTAACAAAAAGCCTCAGAACTGCCAGTCTACATCTAAATGTAAAAAAAAAAGTGTTTAAATTCAAAATACTACCATTTAGCACCTTCTGGTAAATGATAATGGTAAAGCTAATCTAATTATTTGATCTTCACCCCACTGAATTCCCACCCCAGAAGGATTACATTATTTTCAGATCTTAGGTTGACTAAGATCCAATTTATTCCAGTCAACCTAACCTAACAGTTTGAAATAGAGCATTATATAGTGCTATACTGTATAAAGTTCAATTTTCCAAAGTATAACAAATATTTATCTTTATCTACCCATGGGATGAAACTTGGCTCACATCAACTTTAATAATTACATGGGGAAAGGTTGAATAAATTGCAGCATATTAAAATGCACATCATTATAAGGAGAATTTCCTTCAAGACAAGAAGAAAGACATGTGCAACTTCAGGATACTTATTTATTTATTCAAAGGGATGATATAACTTCTTAAAATAAATTCTAAGCCTAAATTTATTTCTGAAAGGATGTACTACACAAATTTAACACTCTTGAGAATTACAAGTTTAAGAGTGTGAAAACTCAATTATAGCCATTATAATCATACTATTCTGTAAGTTTTGATGAATCTGAAATGAAACAATCTAACACAGCCAGCAGGAAACCATTATTTGATAGCCTATATAAACTATCACATTGTCTATAATAGAGATTCAACCAGCTGAGAACTTTAAATGAACACACGAATCTCCAGAAATTATTTTCACACTTATCAGTCTCTTTCTCTCTCCCTCCCTCTTTAAAAGAAAAAGAGGTGTCCAAGACATTATATTGTTTTTCCACACAATAATGTCACCTTGCATGAAAAAGTTCCATGTAAAAAATAAACAAAGAATTGCATGTATGTAAAAATGTACAAGACTTATATGGCTGCCTATCTCATACAATGACTCTAGGCAGCTCACAACAATCCATAAAACAAAAGTACCCTTCGCCCTAAGGGCCAGACCAACATCCTCAAACCTCAACTCCCATCTGAGCTCAATATTTGGGGGAAGATCCAGATCGTCACAATTCTCGTGAAGGCTAAAATGATCCCAGGTGGAAGAATATTCCAAAGGTTTAGGACAGGGGTCTCCAAACTTGGCAACTTTAAGACTTGTAAACTTCAACTCCCAGAATTCTGGGAGTTGAAGTTCGTAAGTCTTAAAGTTGCCAAGTTTGGAGACCTCTGGGCTAGGACAACCACTAAGACGGCACATCTAAAGCATATCTGAGGTATTTTCAGATAGCAATGTAAGAGATGGGACCTGGAATGCATTCACCCTTTCTAACTTAGTGGGATAGTCAGATAACTGCAAGTCCCCATGCCTGTCTCATGTAGGGCTTTAAAGTAAATAACCTGAATTGCACATGCAAAAATTAGAGGAAAGTGACAATATTTCTGTTTATCCCTGACTAGGAACCTTTTTTGAACTTTCTGTGTAAAACATTAAAAAATTACTTTGGCGATTAGATTTTTCTTGTTTGGAGATGAAAAAACTCTTCCAGTGACACAATAATGTGAGCACCAAAATCATTTATATTTATATTATATAAAATTCCACATGTCAGTTTACACATCCAAAAGACCTTCTTGATAGCCTGATTCAGATAGATCATAAAATTTAAATAGAGATTACCACTCTTCCTATGAGGAAAATCAGGAATCATTCAGTGCAGCTCTCCGTGCATGATAGTATTTCAAACCAAAATAAGCCACATTGGGGGGAAAGTTACCTTCTTCATAATGCTAACAACGTCTGACTCAAAAAAATTTTTTACTTTACTAATAGGGATATGCAATTATCTTATTTCCTTAAAAAGCCAAGAAAAGAATAATTGTAATGAGTTAAAATTGTGTCTAATCTGGTTATTTGCATAAATGAGTGATTTCAGCATAAATATGATCCAACAAAATCACTGTTGCCATATTACTTTTCTCTTCTTATTCACAATCAGCTACTTTTCTTCTACCTTTCACTATTTTCCCTTTTCTCAAAGGGTATGATACCAGCTTTAAGAAACATGTAATCAGAATCAGGATCACAGAAAACTGAGAACTCACCAAAATGCCAGTCTTTTCATATATACCCCAGTACCGGGGATGAATATCAGGGGAGGATCACAACTCACTCATCATAGCTGAATTAGCATTCAGGATCAATGTAATATCAAAAGAAACGATCTCAGCTTGGCCAGGGCATGAGGCAGAGAGTTATAATAAACACAAATGTTGGCTAGCTACTAGAGATATAATGCCATGTCAAATGATGTCATGCCATTACATAGCCAAATCTGTTTAATTACTTGTCCTCTCAAAATTGAGAGAAGAAGAGTTATGCAGCTGAAGTGTACATCCTAGGAAAGATTCCTCTTTTCCAATATTTCTCTGAAAGGCAGGTCAGAGCATGAGAAAATAAAAATAAAACCATATTCACTTTATTGTTTTGACAACCAGAAATCTTTGTGTGGTATCTGCTTTGGGCTATTTTATTGTCTCACAACGAAGTCCCAAAATAGAGAGAATAACCTCTGTTTATCTGAACAAAATAGAAAAATGGTATTTTTCATATAGATAGTCCTTGACTTACAACCACAATTGGACCCAGGATTGCTATCATAAGTCTGTGAGGTTATAAAATGAGATGTCACATGACGGCAATGACCTACAACAGCAATCCTGGTGCTTCCTTCTGCAGGCATTAACTGAGAATTGCTGATCATTAAGCAAGTATCTAGCCCAATCCAAGCCATTCCAGGCTTGGTTCTTCCCAGCCCTGAGCTTCAGTAAGGTAAAGGATGTCTCACACTCTCCCCCCCGCCCGCCCATTTCACCCCATTTTTGGCTTTCAGCTGCCCTGAAACCAGTGGCAAATCAGAAGACTGGGCATACCTCAGTAGCAGCAGGAGAAAGAAGATGGTGAAGGTCAACTGGGACAGTGAAGTGCAAGGTGCAAGGGGCCAAAAGGTCATAAATGTGGAGAGATAGGTGCAGGGAATTGAAGCACCCCTATGATGCTTTCAGCCTTCCCGAAAAACAGGCCCGTTTCTGGCCTCTCCGAACTTCCGGGAGGCCCGTTTTTCGCCCTCCCCGAGCCTCCGCACGTGCCCTGCACTTATTTGCATCCAAAACAGGCTGTGTGGGGATTCCTGAGAGGGGCAGGACAGGGTGGAAGGGACCAGCCAGGAATGGGATTTGGGGGTTCTCCGAACTGCACAGAATCTTAGCTAGGGGTTTGGGAGAGCTCCTAGCTAAGAGTCTGTGCAGTTTGGAGAACCCTCAAATCCCACTCTCCCAAACCTCTGCGAACCCTCAGCAGCCCACCCCTGGTCATAGGACAAGGACTATAGGTAGTTCCCCCCTTAGCAATCACAACTGAGACCAGCAACTCTGTCACTAAGCAACACAGTCTTTAAGTGAAACGTCACCTGACTGCAATGGGTTTACAACTTCACTTCCACTGTGATGATTAAGTGAATCACCCTGGATCATTAAGCAAGGCCTTACAGTATGTGACCATGGTTTGTGAGTTTACCGCTGACTTCTCCATTGATTCTGCTTTTAGGAAACTGGTTATACAGCATACAAATGGCAATTGCATGACCAAGAGACCTCTAACAATCATAAATGCCCACCAGTTCTGAAGTACTTGAACGTCGACCGCATAATCATTGTAGATGGTACAATGGTTGTACATGCAAGAAGAGGTCAAAGTTACTTTTTCATTGCTATCATAACTTCAAACAGTTGCCAAACAAGGCTGTTATTAAATAAGGTCTACTACTTCTACACAATCAATTCACATTTGATCATTGTCTACCACTAATTTACTACAATTATTATAAAGTATCTTATTTTCCAGTGCACTTACATAAATTTACTTACCTTTTAGTTCACCCTTAACCCAAATGTTTTATTTATATAAATGCAAGACTTTGTGGGATTAAAAACAAACAACTAGAAATGTGATAGTGATTAAAGTGAGCCAAATACTTCTCTAGTTATTTTAGGTTAATTGTAATCTTTGGTTTGTAACATATTTACATACTGTTATGAAAAATGTTTGAAGTTATCCAAAACCCTTTATCTTGAAATTACAGATAGTGGCATTGAAATGCAAACTTTGAATAGAATCATTATTTATGGCATGAATATTTATTGATGATCTTTCTATTTCAGATATTTAATAAAATAATAGAAATTCCCAGTATATAATGTACAAAAATTGTGATTATCACAGGAATTTAGCATGTTAATTAAATTTTTAAAATTGTAAGGGAAAAATGTTTTTTGCTGCCACATACAAGAAAAAAAAAGTTTTCCACCTCAATGAAAATAACTTCACTAAAAAGTCATGTCTCTCTCATTTCAATTAACATTTTTATGTTCATAGTTACAAATCGATTTACATAATGTCTACATTAAGCTACAGATAATACATTACAACCATAACAATAATGAAAAGGGATCTCAAACAGAACAAACTCCAATTACAATAATTAAAGAAATAAAAACAAAACATTTTTATTTATTTATTTTATTTATTTTTACTTATTTATTTTGATTTGTCAATCACTTACAAAATAATAGGTATAAGTATATACATAGTTATGAATACATGAAATGGGTACATATAAGAAAAATAAAAGAAACAATAGGACAGGGATGGTAGGCACGTTGGTGCGCTTATGCATGCTCCCTACAGACCTCTTAGGAAAGGGGTGAGTTCAATAGTAGATAGTCTAAGGTTAAAGTTTTTGGGATTTGGGGAAGAAACCACAGAGTCAGGTAGAGTATTCCAGACATTGACCACTCTGTTGCTGAAGTCGTATTTCCTGCAATCAAGTTTGGTGCGGTTAACCTTGAGTTTGTATCTATGGTGTGCTCTTGTGTCATTATGGTTGAAGCTGAAGTACTCATTGACAGGTAAGTCATTGCAATGTATGCAGCCTTTACCATTAGGTCCTATCAGGGGTGGGATGGACCTTGAGTCTTTTAGTTTGTTGTTTACAAAATTGTAAAAAGCGTGGGTGGAATTGATGCGTAGAAGGTTTTCCTCTTGTTTAATGTGATAATGCATTGCTTGTATAAAATGTGAAAAACAATTTGCCCGGAAAACACAAAACATAAGAGTTTGATAATCTGATCAGTGAAACATTTTATTTTTTTCTGTGAATTATTTCTTCCATTTTATATATTTTCTACCAAAGGTATGTATATAGTCACAAATGACAATATTCAGGGTGTACTCCCAGACTGTTAATTAATCATAAATAAAGTGTATCCATTAAGAAACTGGGCGTTGGTTCTTACCTGACACGCCATTTCTCTGGAGCCGTGAGGATCATCCAGAGAGTGGGAGGTGCTTCAGTCTACGTCGTTGATGGCTGAGCTCAATCACTGAGGAACGCTCCGCCCTCCATCACGTGGCTCTCTTGCGTTCCCCAGTTTGCGTGAAGACGAAGGTGAAGAGAAGGACGTTGCTCTACTCTCCCTATGCTAAAGAGGTCATTGGCCGAAACAAGGCCCCACCAGACAGTAATTAAAGGGTGGGGCTGGATGATCCTCACGGCTCCAGAGAAATGGCGTGTCAGGTAAGAACCAACGCCCATTCTCCTGAGAGCCGTTCGGATCATCCAGAGAGTGGGACATACCAAAGCTTGGCTGTCCTACGGGAGGGACCCCGTCTGGTCCTGCAATCTCCGAGGTTCCCTGAAGACTCGCTGGAGGACTCGCCTACCAAACGAAGCCTCCGCCGAGGCAAAGGTGTCAATCTTATAGTGTCTAATGAAAGGAGAGGGGGATGCCCAAGTGGCTGCCCGACAAATATCAGAAATTGGAGCCTGGGTGGCCCAAGCCGCCGAGGTGGCTGCACTTCTGGTGGAGTGTGCTATGATCCCCCTGGGTACCGGCAGTGCCTGGGACAAATAAGCCTTGGAAATGGTAGCCCTAATCCAGCGGCCGATGGTTGACGGGGACACTTTGTGGCCTAAGGATTTGGGCTGGAAGGAAAGGAAGAGAGATTCTGACCTCCGGAAGGGTTGGGTACGCTTAATGTAAATGCGTAGGGCCCGTCTTACGTCCAGTGAGTGCCAAAGCTTCTCCCTTTCCCGCGAGGGATTGGGACAGAAGTTCGGGAGTATGAGTTCTTGAGCCCTGTGAAAGGTCGAGTTAACCTTGGGCAGGAAGGTAGGGTCCGGTCGGAGGACCACCCTATCGGCATGGAATATGCAAAGGTCCTTCCTTACCGACAAGGCTGCTAACTCCGATATGCGGCGGGCCGAAGTAATAGCTACCAGGAATACCACTTTGAATGTGAGGAATTGGAGAGAGGCTTCCCTGAGAGGCTCAAAGGGTTGCTTAGTCAGAGACACCAGGACCTTGTTAAGGTCCCAGGTAGGGTATCGGTGTATGGTTGGGGGACACAGGTTGGTGGCCCCCCTGAGGAACGCCCGAATACAGGGGTGGTGGGAAAGGGAACCCAGGTTATCACCGTCAATGACTGTGGATAGCGCTGCGACCTGACGCCTCAGGGTGTTGGGGGAAAGCCCTTTCCTCAGGCCCTCTTGGAGGAACTCCAGGACCTGAGCTATGGAAGGTGACAGCGGGTTGATCTGGAGACTATGACACCACCTGCAGAATCCCTTCCAAGTGGCGTTGTATATGCAGGTTGTAGAAGGCCGAATGGCGGCTAAAATGGTCTCAATAACTTGGTCAGAAAGCCGTTCTTTCCTTAAGCGCTCCCGCTCAACCTCCAAATGGCTAACTGGAGCCACTGAGGGTCTGGGTGTTGGAGGGCCCCTGGGAGAGGGATATCCTGGTTGGGGGATTCTCCAGGGAGGGGCCACCGATAAGTTGCGGAGGTCCGCAAACCAGGGGCGCCTGGGCCAGAAGGGTGCTACCAGAATCAGCTCTGCCCTCTCGGAGATGAGCTTCTGGAGAACTCTGGGAACCAGGGCTAGAGGCGGGAAGGCATAGAGGAGCCCTGTGGGCCAGGGGCAATGGAGGGCGTCGTGATTCTCGGCCCTGTGGGAGGGGTACCTGGAGAAAAACCTGGGGAGTTGCGTGTTGAGTGGGGAGGCGAAGAGGTCTACTAACGGGAGACCGAACATTCTGGTCGCCTCCCTGAATAGTGACGGGTGGATGCGCCATTCGGACTGGTCCACCGTGGTCCTGCTTAGCCAATCCGCTTGGGTGTTTGAGTCCCCTGAGATGTGTTCGGCTCTGAGGGAGAGGAGATTGCGCTCTGCCCAACGGCAGAGGCGTTCGGCCTCCCTCATCAAGCGGATGGACTGTGTGCCCCCCTGACGGTTGACATGAGCCTTGGCGGTGACGTTGTCCGTGAGTATGAGGACATGCCGCCCGCGTACTTGGGGAGGAAACTGCGCAGTGCCAGGAAGATGGCGTGGAGCTCCAGCCAGTTTATACTGCACCCCCGTTCTACCTGAGACCATGTGCCCTGAGCTGAGAGCGAGAGGATGTGAGCGCCCCATCCGGACAGGCTGGCATCTGTGGTGAGGGTGAGGCGGTGGGGCTCCTTGATGAAGTGACCCTTGTTGATGGTGGGGCTGGTCCACCAGAGGAGAGATGTAAGGACTCTTGGAGGTACCTTGACTGTGGCCTTTGAGTTGCTTCTGCCAGTCCGCTGGAACGGGAGCAGGAACCATTGTAGGGGTCTAGCGTGTAAATGGGCCCATGGAACAATGGAGATACAAGAAACCATTTTACCCAGTAATTTGGACAATTCTAAAATTGTAACCTTCCTGGATCGTCTGATATGCCTGACGGCTTCCTGGATACTAAGGAATCTCTCGGGGGAGAGGAACACCTTACCCTGCACTGAGTCAATGACGGCCCCCAAGTGGGAGATCCTTGTAGATGGGGATAGTTGGCTCTTTTGCCAATTAACTAGGAAACCATGGTCTTGGAGGGCCGAGATAGTAACCCTGATGTCCCTCTCTGCTTGGGGTCTGGAGGGAGAGAGGATGAGGATGTCATCCAGGTAGCAATGGAGGCGGACCGGGAGATTCCTGAGATGAGCCGCCAGGGCCGCGAGGACCTTAGTGAAGGTCCTCGGGGCAGAGGCCAGCCCAAAGGGAAGGGCGACATATTGGAAGTGGCGCTGGTTGTAGCAGAACCTGAGGAATTTGAAATGGGAGGGTCGGATTGGAATGTGGAGGTAGGCCTCGGAGAGGTCTATGGAGGATAGCCAGTCCCCCTGGCGGATGCTGAGGAGGATGGACTGCAGGGTGTGCATCTTGAACCTGCGATAGACCAGATAACGGTTAAGGCGTTTAAGGTCCAAGATGGCCCTCCATCCTCCGGAGGATTTGGGAACTACGAAAAGGTGGGAGTAGAACCCCTGCCCCCGCTGGGAGGGTGGGACGGGTTGAATGGCCTGTATTTGGAGAAGATGATGGATTGCTGAATCCATTAGGTTGCGTTTGATGGGGTCCCTTGAGGGGGGGACGCCAGAAAGAAGTCAGGGGGCGCTCTTGAATTCGAGCGTGAGGCCGAGTCTGATGGTATCACGGACCCAGGTATCAGAGGTGGAAGAGTCCCATCGGTCGGCAAAGTGCTTGAGGCATCCGCCGATGGGAGGGGAAGGATGGGATCTATCTACGCCGGAAGGGCCTCCCTCCTGAACCCCTGAAAGGGCGCCTGTAGCCGCTGCCCCTCCTGTTCCTATTGGCCGGATCGGTTCGATCCTGGGGCTGGAACGGTCGGGAGGAGGGGGGTCTCGAGTACCTTGGCGGGAAGGGAGACTGGTAGAAAGGGCGGGAGGAGCCTCTCCGAAATGGCTGGGGGGCTCTAGACTCTGACCTCCGAAACAGAGGAGGGAGAAATTTTCTCTTGCTCCGGGTTTCAGATAGCAAGGGGTCCAGAGCCGTGCCAAATAGTTTGTCCCCTTTTATGGGGGCAGTAGCCAGCTTAACTTTGTTTTTAACGTCCGCCTGCCAGTGTTTAAGCCATAGCAGGCGGCGAGCAGTGACATGGGACGTTATTGCCCGGGCAGAGAACTTGACCGCATGGAAGGTGGCGTCAGCGGAAAATTCTGCCGCGGCCGTCAGTTTTGCTATGTCCTGGTGAGCCCTTGTGTTGGAGGGGGGGACATGTTGCTTCAGTTGCCGAAGCCACCGGATCGAAGATCTGGTGAAGAAAGAAGCCGCTGTGGCTGATCTAATGGCCCAGGAGTCCGCTTGGTGAGCTCTACGTAAGGCGAGCTCGGACCTCTTGTCCTCGGGTTTCAGAGCCTCTAGGGGGTCACTGGGGGAGGACGAGGAGGCCAACCCAACAATGGGCTCATCCACCTCGGGGGTGTTGAATAAGTCACAGAAACTCGACTCGAGGTTAAAGAACCTCCTGTCCAGGCTGGATGGGGCGGAGGGGCCCTAGTAGAATTCAGTTGATTTGAGACCAGGTCATGAAATAGGGGTGGAGCCGGGATTACCTCCGCCTCCACCACGGGTTGACTAAAGATGGCATCCTCCTGACCTTCTGCCGGGGAGGGGAGAGCTGAGGAGGTTTGCACAGACAGGCCAGAGATGTTCCTGGCTTTGAATAACAGGGATTTAAACATGTGGGGCTTGAACAGGCCCGCAACAGTGGGTTGGTCCGGGGTGAGACCTTCATCCTCGGACATGTCCCCCTCCATAGGATCTACCTCCGATAGGGGCTCCTCTTGTTGCATAGACCCCCATTCCATTTCCTCTTCCCCCCCAAATTGGTCTAGATACTCTATATCCTCCTCCGGGTCCCTTTCTGGGAGAGGACTGCCCCCTTGAGGACTGCCCCGGGTCCCTTTCTGGGAGAGGACTGCCCACCTGACCACAGGTAGGGTCCGATCTAGGCGAAGACCTCACTGATGGTGGGTCGTGTTCGGGTGCCAGTGAGGGGGGAGTAGACCTGGACATCTGTTGAAGGCCCTCTGCTATCCCCTGGCGAATGGCCCGTTCCATCAATGCCTGTATGTGCGCAGGGATCTCGGATGTGGGGGCCTCCTCCTGGCGAAGACCAGCGGCCGTGGGCGTGAATGTAGCTTCAGGAGGCCGTCTGGTTGATGGGCCGGGAACCTGGTGTCCCTGGGATGGGCTGCGCCTGGAGACGGAAAAACAATCTGGAGGAGGGGGGGGTCTGGAGGTAGAAGGAGCGAAGGGTGCTGGAAGTACCGGTTGTGCCTCTCTGGACCGCCTGTCAAATTCCCTCTTGAGAGCCCTATGACGTCGTAGGGCGTCTCTCTGAGAAGCCTTAGAAGTCTCTTTAGGTGTTTCCTTAGGAGTTTCCTTAGGAGTTTCCTTAGCCTGTTTGCGCAGGTGGTAGGATTTGGATTTGGCCTTCAAAGAAGGGCCTTTGGTGGGAATGTCATCTGCCATTGTACAAGAAAGGACAGTAATACAGTTAAAGGCGGTTGGCTCGCCAAGGGTTCGACCTACAACAAAGGTCGAGTGTCCTTTCAGCTGGCCCACACCCCCTTTTGGAATTTAGATGTATAAATTCTGTAATATAGATGTTGAAATAATTCTGAATACTTATCTGCACAAGCAGGATAACAATCCAATGAGACTTGGAATGCTAAGGTACAATATCAATAAGAAAAAAATTATAGGAATAAACTCACCCAGGTCTATCTATATGTGAGTATAAGTATAAACCTATATATGAGGAAATATCTAGACCTGCATACAGGCAGATATTCCAATGTCTATTAGTATTAGAATTATTGTTAATATTCTTGTTCTAATATTATTATGATTATTATTATTAATATATTATTATTATTAAATTATTATTATTATTATTATAATTATTATTAATATAATTATTAATATTATTATTATTACACTATTAATGAAAGATCGCCAATTATCCGAATTAACGCCTGAGGCTGATAAGAGGCCTCTGGCAGCTGGAGCTCCCAGGCAACAACCGGGAGGGATAGGCTGCTATCACTTGCCCTGAGCCTGCTGCGGGAAGCCAACAATCACTAAATTGTACCAATTACCAAAGGCCCTACAGGCTGAGAGGCCTGTGCTAGGGCCGGTTACTTCGCAGCGCTATGAGGCCTCAATCAAGATGGCGCCCGCCACGTGGAGGCGCCCTAGAGGCGATCGCCCACGTTTCTAAAGTCCCGGGCTGCTCAGAGCAACGAAAGTTACTTCTCCGGCCCTAAAAGAGGCCGAGGAAGCCAGGCAATAAGTTTTCGCCCCTTCTTAGGGCGAGCGGCGTTTGCGGTGGGGGGGAATACCAGCAGCGCTATATCAGCGCGATCAGTAAAGCCGCTGCAAGCGCGGCGAGAGAAACGGCAGGCAAGAGATCGAATGGGGGGGGATTAGCGCCGAAGCGCGAAAGCCGCCCGTTCTACAACCCCCCTGGGGGCGAAAGAAACGCGCTCCCCTTAAATCCCCAGTCCTGCGCCAGAAGGCTAAGGAAAATAAATTGTTTTTCTTGAAATATATATATTCAAACCTGAGAGCAAGTCTTGGATCGGCCAAGGAGTGAGAAATGCACAGCCTAACTTGACGACGGCTGAGCGCAAACTGGGGAACGCAAGAGAGCCACGTGATGGAGGGCGGACCGTTCCTCAGTGATTGAGCTCAGCCATCAACGACGTAGACTGAAGCACCTCCCACTCTCTGGATGATCCGAACGGCTGTCAGGAGAAAGACTTGTCACTGTGAAATTATTGCCTTTGTTTCAATTGCAACAATTATCATTCTGGAATTAGTTACATCCATTAATTTTCATTTAGGGGAATAGTGATCAGATAACATCTATTGGTGACCTACCAAAGTACATCTTAATGCCTTGTTGTTAATCACTGACCATTTCATGAAAGTATTTTTGGAAAGCATGCGCTCCTTTAGTCTAACCTTGGGTTGGAAGTTGAGCTGGGCTGAAAAGAGCTGTGAGAATGAGGCAATGATTACAGTGAATATCTTTTATCAACCTTTTCACTTTCTTATTCTTTGTACATAGTAGTGAGAGCTCCAGCAGTAAGAGAGAACAGCAGCACCAAATAATTGAAGAATAAATGAAAAATACTCTATGTACAGTAAAGACAGCTGTAGAAAAATTCTACTTAGTACTAATAGCATCAGATGGCATATTCAATATTCATGCAGGCACATCTTGTGGAAAATATGTCAGCAATAGGCACAAGCAGCCAAAAGAAGACACAGGCTATTACATCCTCTGAGTACAATTTTTAACTACAGGTAGTCCTCGACTTATGACCACAGTTGAGCCGAACATTTCCATTGCTAAGTGAGACAGTTGTTCATTGAGTTTTCCCCCTTTCTTGCCACAGTTGTTAAATGAATCACTGCAGTTTTTAAGCCAGTAACTTGGTTGTTAAGTGACTTTGGCTTCTCCACTGATTTTGCTTGTCAGAAAGTTGCAAAAGGTGATCACATGATTATGGGACACTGCAACCATCATAAATATGAGCCTGTTGCCAAGTGTCCAAAATTTGATCATGTGATGGGGATGCTGCAATGATCATAACTGTGAAAAAATGGTCATAAGTCACTTTTTTCCAGTGCCACTGCAATTTTGAACAGCCACTAAATGAATGGGTGTAATAAGTCAAGGACCACCTGTATTATGTTTTGGTATAAAACTGATTTTATATGCCACCTACAATGAGGCAGTTTATAACTCCCATAGTAAATAAAACAGGTATATTGACTCTGAGAAATTTCAGACCTCATTCCAAACAAAAATTAACAGTATTTCTATGAAAAGGAAAACTATGGCAAAATTATGTGACATTACAAGCAGATGAAGATTAAACAGTTAAAATAGTCATTTATTGGGGATGTGCATGAATAAACAACTTGATTGTAAAGAAGAACAGGGAGTGCTTCAATTCTCAGACCACCCAAATCTACTCATTTTAAGAGTTCATGTTTATTAAACTCACTCTTCCTTTTCAACAAACACAAAGGAAATGAATGCTTTCAGCTACATGGGGCTCGTAATGGACACGAAATGTAGCTAGCATCACATTCTCCTTTCACTGCTGCGCAACAAAAGCTTCTACCAAGGCTTAACAGTAAAGAAAATTCAATTAATTCATTGTAACAGAATACTAAGGTCAGAGCACCCATTACCTATGGATATAGGCCACTAATCCCTTCAACTGAGAAAATGTCAATTCTTATTCCTATTGTATGATTTAGAAAGAAATCCAAGGAGCAATCTTTTCTTGCCAGTAACTTCTCTATTCCAGAATGAGTGCTTGGCTTCTGTCCCAAGAGTTTTACATTTGGGAGAAATAAGATACTTGTGTGGAGGTTTGGACCAAGTGACAAGGAAAGACTTACCTATCAATTTCCTTGCTCCTCACCTCATTTTAGTTCTAATTGCCATCACGGGCAGCAATTTTTCTACTTTAAAGGGAACTGACAACTATGCTACCATGGTATGGATTTGCTTGTACCATGTAGTTTATGCTTAAAGAAGGACAAGCACATAATTTATTGGAAGTCATTAAGGTGGAACACTGTAGTATTCAGATCAGAGAGAACAGAAGAAGAAAGTTTAATACACATTATATCTAATTGTACTTACAATTCAGATATATTTATTAGTGTTAAAACAGTTATTAATTCATTTCAAAGCTTCCACAACTGAAGTATTATTAAGCATAGTTTCACACTGAAAGATATGGACATTATTCCTCCTTCACATGAAACATACTGAATTTCAATGCAATAAATCCAATTTATTTATTTAGATTTTTAAAGGAAGATTAGTGGAGTTAGTGTTATTTTGATTAAGAAACATATAACATAAAAATTATTCATTCTTGAATTTTTAATATTATTTTATTACCAAGCTGTATGGCTGGAGCACCTATAGTGGACTAAAACTAAGCTTCCTACAATTTGGTTCTAGGTCTTTACCTTCATCAATATTCAGGTCCAAGTATACTAGACAGATTGCAATACCAGCCTCTGTAGGCATCACATAAGTCCATCACAATCTCTAGATTTTGATTCTTGGGCTCAGAGCTTTTTCCTCCATTTTCCTTGGTTTTTGAAGTTATGATGAAGCTGCTTAAGAATTGATGCATCTTCCCAATTCCTGCTTTGTATCATGACTTTTATTATCACTACTATACAGGTGAAACTTGAAAAATTAGAATATCGTGCAAAAGTTCATTGATTTCAATAATGCAACTTAAAAGGTGAAACTAATTTATGAAATAGACTCATTACATGCAAAGCAAGATAGTTCAAGCTGTGATTTGTCATAATTGGGATGATAATGGCTTAGAGCTCATGAAAACCCCAAATCCACAATTTCAGAAAATTAGAATATTACATGCAATCTATAAAACAAGGATTGTACATAGAATATTGGACCTCTGAAAAGTATAAGCATGCATACGTACTCAGTACTTGGTTTGGGCCCCTTTTGCAGTAATTACTGCCTCAGTGCGGTGTGGCATGGAAGCTATCAGCCTGAGGCACTGCTGAGGAGTTATGGAAGACCAAGATGCTTCAATAGCGGCCTTCAGCTCTTCTGCATTGTTCGGTCTCATGTCTCCCATCTTTCTCTTAGCAATGTCCCATAGATTCTCTATGGGGTTCAGGTCAGACGAGTTTGCTGGCCAATCAAGCACAGTAATCCCACGGTCATTGAACCAGGTTTTGGTGCTTTTGGCAGTGTGGGCAGGTGCCAAGTCCTGCTGGAAAATAAAGTCAGCATCCCCATAAAGCTCGTCTGTGGAAGGAAGCATGAAGTGCTCCAAAATCTCCTGGTAGATGGCTGCGTTGACCCTGGACTTAATGAAGCACAGTGGACCAACACCAACAGATGACATGGCTCTCCAAATCAACACAGACTGTGGAAACTTCACACTGGACTTCAAGCATCTTGCGGTGTGTGCCTCTCCATTCTTCCTCCAGACTCTGGGTCCTTGGTTTCCAAATGAGATGCAAAAGTTGCTGTCATCGGAAAAGAGGACTTTGGACCACTGAGCAACAGACCAGTTCTGTTTTTCTTTAGCCCAGGTAAGACGCTTCTGACGTTGTTTGTTGTTCAGGAGCGGCTTGACAAGAGGAATACAACAAGTCCAGGATCCATCTGCGTGTGGTGGTTCTTGATGCACTGACTCCAGCCTCAGTCCACTTCTTGTGAAAGTCCCCAACACTTTTGAATGGCCTTTTCCTGAAAATCCTCTCCAGGCTGCGGTCATCCCTGCTGCTTGTGCACCTTTTTCTTCCACACTTTTCCCTTCCACATAACTTTCTATTAATGTGCCTGGATACAGCACTTTGGGAACATCCAACTTCTTTTGCAGTTACTCAGCAGTCTTTCCCATGATTGTGATTCCTACTGAACCAGACTGAGAGACCATTTAAAGGCTCAGGAACCCTTTGCAGGTGTTATGGCTTAATTAGCTGATTAGAGTGGGACACTTTGAGCCTAGAATATTGAACCTTTTCACAATATTCTAATTTTTTGAGATTGTGGATTTGGGGTTTTCATGAGCTGTAAGCCATAATCATCTCAATTATGACACATCATGGCTTGAACCATCTTGCTTTGCATGTAATGAATCTGTCTCATATATTAGTTTCACCTTTTAAGTTGCATTACTGAAATAAATGAACTTTTGCACGATATTCTAATTTTTCAAGTTTCACCTGTATAGCTAGTCTTGATTTTAGCTCTGTGGTATCAAATGTGGTCTTTGGCTTTACATGGAAATAAACATGAACTTACTTGGTCTTTCTAATCCTTACTTGCCAGCTTTCAAATCAAATTCATATATGTTGCAAATAATATCTTGCAAAGCTTGACCCAAAATTATATTTATTTATATTTATTTATATATATTTATATATATTTATATATATTTATATATTTATATATTTATATATTTATATATTTATATTTATATTTATATTTATATATATATTTATATATATATATATATATATATATATATATATATATATATATATATATATATATATATATTCTTAAGTTTTCGCGGGTACTTACATGTATGGCCTTCAGCTTTGTTCGGGTATTTTCCCACGTCATTATAGTTGTGCTTTTAAAGTTGTAGCAACGTTTCAGCAGAATCTCATCTGCCATCATCAGGCTTCTGTATTGTGTCCCGTCTGTGAGTCAGACTTTTACAGTGGTTTCAGATTTAAATTTGGGGCAGCCTATTGCTGTGCCAGAATGGTTTTTTCTTCATCCTGATATATATATTCATACTACATACTGTTAAGTGATAGATGATTTTTCTGTTAGAAACAAAAGATGCCTTTTCCTTAGCCTGCAATATTTTCTTTTCTTACAAAGTAAGCTTAGGCTAAATCATACAAAGGTCCCAGTTATTATGCAGAATATTGTAATTTGAAAAATAACGGAATTCAGTAGCAATATATGGAGACTCTTCTTGCTTTTGTGTACGAAAGCTGCATAGTCAGCCAATGTGCAGGACACAGTTGAGCACTATGGATAGACTTATATACATATTGGATTGAGTTATTCAGTCACAGTCATGAAGCTGGTAGCAGATTTTTCTGTTAAAATAATATAATCTATGAGCAATTACCAAGATGGTAGTTAACTAAGAAACTGCAGAAACTTTCAGCAGTTCTACATTACCATTTTATTTTGCAATTTTTGGGGTTTCTGCTAGATGATCATGAATGATGATTGCATTATGCCAGCATTAGCGCTAATGTAGTTGCTCACACATTTATCATAATGAAATCGCAAGGTCCTTTTCTGCTATGTACATAATTAGGTGAGAAATATTCAATATTAACTGTGGAGGGTTTTTTTGAGGGGGCAGGACAATCTATGAGAAGAACATTCATTTTAATACGTTGATGTTCATTGCTGTGTCATGAGCTGCATAGGTTGCTCTATGTTTAATTTTAATTAGGACCTCATAGTCTTGTAGGTTACAACACTGAAGAAAATATATGCTGCTAAAAGTTTATTATAATAGTTCTCGAAGAAACAGATTTCAAAGAAACATAAAGTATAAAAGAAAAAAGGGGATTGTGCCAATGGATAACCCCAAATTGTAATGCATCAAAACTATCCAGCATTTACCAGACCTATGAAGGAGATTCTTAAAAGATGAAAAATTAGTTTAATAAATAGTCTAGGGCATTACCCCTTTATGCATTATGCTATAAATTATCGACAAGACAATTACAGAAACAGTATTGTAGAGAAACAGCTAACATATAGGTAAAAGCTTTTGTAAAAATTAATGGATAGGAGAAAGTAACTACCTGTGAAAATAATTATTTAGAAAGATTCTCAATTTAAATTGCTTCACATTTGTTTATAATAAAGCTATCACTCTTAACTGTTGTACCTTTGCCACAGAAAAAATATCTCTTTGTCATATAGCATCTCAGATATTTTCAAATCTCTTCTGCAGGATGGGGGATGGGTTGGGATGGGAAATTTCTAATGCTTAAGCACTAAGTCAAACTACATTTATTTTAGAGATACTGTAGCTCAATTAGGGTAATATTTAACACAGGAAAGTGCTTTCAAATGCACTGAGGATTTCATATGCATTAACTAATTGAAATCCAATCAAACCCTTGCACAAGAAATCAATATTATTTTCTCTCATATTGCATAGTAACACACTGAAATTGAAGAAAGTACCTGCTTAAGAGTACTTTGGTGGCAGAGAAGACATTGCAGTGGGATCTTTTCCTACTGCTTATCTTAAATAACAGTTCTGTAAAGAAGGAAGTGCTAGGAATGCAGCACCCATGATGATTAATATTGTTACAACACACCTAGGGAGGAACCTCACATCTAACTAACTATTCACACATTTTACACACACATCAAATATTGCTAAAAATGGACAAAAAGGAATTATATCTCAAAAGTTTTGTTCTCTTACTTGGAAACTTAGACAAAATTTCTGAAATCTCACTATTTCATGATCCCATTAAACTCCTACTATCTATCAACTGCTCTTAACAGTTACCTGGGAGAAAATGTACCTGACTTTTGATAGGACCACACTCAGTCTTGATAGGACTGATTCCCACCCAGTCTTTAATGGCAGCTCTATACAGACCACCTACAATAACCAAAAGAGTAGAGCGTTAAGGCTAAGAGTCATTGTGAAAATGTCTTCTGGTCCCAGGTAAGATCACATTGCAGAAGTCTGTGTCATAGCAATAGCACGTAGACTTATATGAGTCAGCACATTGCACCAAACAATCTGGGTCCTCATTTTACCAACCTCATAAGGATGGAAGGCTGAGTCAACGTTGAGCCGCTCAGAATCAAACTCCTGGCAATGGACTGTGAGTTAGCCTGCAGTACTGTATTCTGACCATGGTGCCAACACGGCTCATAAAGCTTTCAGTCACAGTACCCATGCGTCCCATTCCAGGAAAGGCTGCAACTGGTATATCTACTAAAGACAGGCATGAGTCTAAGAACTCCAAGTTATGGACTTTAGAGGCAGTGCTACCCACTAGAATTCTCTACCCTATTCATTACTCTTGCTTAAAAATGGAAAACTGTAAAATGTGCAATAGTTATCAAGTACCATTAGTTCCAAGGAAGTCTTCTTAAAAAGTAGACGCACCATAGCTTCCTACAAGGAAAGACACTGATAATCTAGATTCAGTTTGTTGGCGATTCCCAGCACCATGTGGGAGTCAGGAAGACATGGATCAAGTCCATAAGAGCATTCTACCACTTCCTCAGAGTCCACCAACAAAAAGAAATTTAAGTAACAGTGCCTGACAATGTTCTCTGTAGAGTTCATAGCTACATTCATGTTTCACTTACAATATAAAAAACTCCTCCAAATGTTTTGCATACCCTATTAAGTAACAAGGGATGTGGTGGCTCAGTGGCTAAGACACTGAGCTTGTCAAGCAGAAAGGTCAGCAGTTTGGTGGTTCGAATCCCTAGCATTGTGTAACGGAGTGAGCTCCTGTTACTTGTCCCAACTTCTGCCAACCTAGCAGTTCGAAAGCATGTAAAAATGCCAGTAGAAAAATAGGGACCACTTTGGTGGAAAGATAACAGCATTCCATGCACCTTCGCCATTTAGTCATGCCGGTCACATGACCACGGAGACATCTTCGGACAGCGCTGGCTCTTCGGCTTTATAACAGAGATGAGCACCACCCCCTAGAGCTGGAAACAACTAGCACGTATGTATGAGGGGAACCTTTACCTTATTAAGTAACAAGGCTGTGTTGTCTCAGGTAGAAAACTCTAGTCATATAAACAAGCATACTATAGTTGCAAACAGTGTTTAAAAATATCTGCAGTGCTATTTTAAGTTTCTTACCATCTGAGATTTTAGTTTACTCTATAGTAAATAATAAGAATAAAGCTTGATCTGGCTGAGTCTTTCACAATATATTTATGCCATGACTAGAAATGTGAAAGTCTCTTAAAAAGAAATCCAGATATCTTTCTCTATTCTTTCCTAGACTATATAGGCTATATCCCACGTACACACACATTAAAATGGATGAGGAATGTTACAGTATAGTATTCTTTTTAAAATATACAAAAACCAGTTATGATAGGGGGAAATGCTCTATGTTCAGAACTATATCAAATGAAGCACAAATAAATTCACATGAAAAAAGGCTTTCATTTTCCAGTGCAAGCAAGTCCGTGAAGTTAATAAAAATGATAATGCAATTTCCATTCCCCTCCATTCTCCAGACATGGTAACAGCACAATGTAGCTAAGGATTAAACCAGTTTTAAAGAGCTGCCTGTTACACAAAATGTTGTGCCTGGCATCATATTCAGATACATTCAGAATTCTCTTCTTGTCCAAAAAAGAAACCTGGAATATTCACATCACCTAATTCTATAGATCCACTTTCCCTACTCACAGTTCTCCAGGATTACAAGCAATCATCTGTCCCAACATAAAATGATGATGTCCCAATCTTCTTCCTCAATTTAAAAAAAAAATTGAATAAGCTAGGAAGCTGGAATTCTTTGCATGCAGATCATATTATTTTCCCATTAAGATTTTTTTTTATCATTACTTTGATTATACCACAATTTTATATGCAAGAAGAGATTTTGATAGAAAAATTAATTTTAAAAAAATATAAAATAAAGGACTCTAAAAACATACGGTAAGATATGCATGCAGGTTTGGCTGGAACTTTCACAGAGTTGTAAACTGATAAACATTTCTCATAAGTAATGGATGAACCGAAATCAA